>NW_025746098.1:27500-37500 GCF_021184085.1 Oncorhynchus gorbuscha
GATAGAATGAGGGGATAGAATGAGAGGATAGAATGAAGAGATATAATGAGGGGATAGAATGAGGGGATAGAATGAGGGGATAGAATGAGGGGATAGAATGAAGAGATATAATGAGGGGATAGAATGAGGGGATAGAATGAGGGGATAGAATGAGGGGATAGAATGAGGGGATAGAATGAGGGGATAGAATGAAGAGATAGAATGAGGGGATAGAATGAGGGGATAGAATGAAGAGATATAATGAGGGGATAGAATGAGGGGATAGAATGAGGGGATAGAATGAGGGGATAGAATGAGGGGATAGAATGAGGGGATAGAATGAGGGGATAGAATGAGGGGATAGAATGAGGGATAGAATGAAGGATAGAATGAAGGGATAGAATGAGGGGATAGAATGAGGGGATAGAATGAGGGGATAGAATGAGGGGATAAAATGAGGGGATAGAATGAGGGGATAGAATGAAGATAGAATGAGGGGATAGAATGAGGGGATAGAATGAGGGATAGAATGAGGGGATAAAATGAGGGGATAGAATGAAGAGATAGAATGAGGGGATAGAATGAGGGGATAGAATGAGGGGATAGAATGAGGGGATAGAATGAGGGGATATAATGAGGGGATAGAATGAGGGGATATAATGAGGGATAGAATGAAGAGATAGAATGAGGGGATAGAATGAAGAGATAGAATGAGGGGATAGAATGAGGGGATAGAATGAGGGGATAGAATGAGGGGATAGAATGAGGGGATAAAATGAGGGGATAGAATGAAGAGATAGAATGAGGGGATAGAATGAGGGGATAGAATGAGGGGATAGAATGAGGGGATAGAATGAGGGGATAGAATGAGGGGATAGAATGAGGGGATAGAATGAGGGGATATAATGAGGGGATAGAATGAGGGGATAGAATGAGGGGATAGAATGAGGGGATAGAATGAGGGGATAGAATGAAGAGATAGAGAGATGAGGGGATAGAATGAGGGGATAGAATGAGGGGATAGAATGAGGGGATAGAATGAGGGGATAGAATGAGGGGATATAATGAGGGGATAGAATGAGGGGATAGAATGAGGGATAGAATAGAATAGAATGGGGATAGAATGAGGGGATAGAATGAGGGGATAGAATGAGGGGATATAATGAGGGGATAGAATGAGGGGATAGAATGAGGGGATAGAATGAGGGGATAAAATGAGGGGATAGAATGAGGGGATAGAATGAGGGGATAGAATGAGGGGATATAATGAGGGGATAGAATGAGGGGATAGAATGAGGGGATAGAATGAGGGGATAAAATGAGGGATAAAATGAGGGGATAGAATGAGGGGATATAATGAGGGGATAAAATGAGGGGATAGAATGAAGAGATAGAATGAGGGGATAAAATGAGGGGATAGAATGAGAGATAGAATGAGGGGATATAATGAGGGGATAGAATGAGGGGATAGAATGAGGGGATAGAATGATGGGATAGAATGAGGGGATAGAATGAGGGGATAAAATGAGGGGATAGAATGAGGGGATATAATGAGGGGATAGAATGAGGGGATAGAATGAGGGGATAGAATGAGGGGATAAAATGAGGGGATAAAATGAGGGGATAGAATGAGGGGATATAATGAGGGGATAAAATGAGGGGATAGAATGAAGAGATAGAATGAGGGGATAGAATGAGGGGATAGAATGAAGAGATAGAATGAGGGGATAGAATGAAGAGATAGAATGAGGGGATATAATGAGGGGATAGAATGAGGGGATAGAATGAAGAGATAGAATGAGGGGATATAATGAGGGGATAGAATGAGGGGATAGAATAGGGAGATATAATGAGGGGATATAATGAGGGGATAGAATGAGGGGATAGAATAGGGAGATATAATGAGGGGATATAATGAGGGGATAGAATGAGGGGATAGAATAGGGAGATATAATGAGGGGATAGAATAGGGAGATATAATGAGGGGATAGAATGAGGAGATAGAATGAGGGGATATAATGAGGGGATAGAATGAGGGGATAGAATGAGGGGATAGAATAGGGAGATAGAATGAGGAGATATAATGATGGGATAGAATGAGTAGATAGAATAGGGAGATGGAATGAGGAGATATAATGAGGAGATAGAATGAGGGAATAGAATATGGAGTTAGAATAGGGGATAGAATGAGGAGATAGAATGAGGGGATATAATGAGGGGATAGAATGAGGGGATAGAATGAGGGGATAGAATAGGGAGATAGAATGAGGAGATATAATGATGGGATAGAATGAGGAGATAGAATGAGGGGATATAATGAGGGGATAGAATGAGGAGATAGAATGAGGGGATATAATGAGGGGATAGAATGAGGGGATAGAATGAGGGGATAGAATAGGGAGATAGAATGAGGAGATATAATGATGGGATAGAATGAGTAGATAGAATAGGGAGATGGAATGAGGAGATATAATGAGGAGATAGAATGAGGGAATAGAATATGGAGTTAGAATAGGGGATAGAATGAGGAGATAGAATGAGGAGATGGAATGAGGAGATGGAATGAGGAGATATAATGAGGAGATAGAATATGGGATAGAATGAGGGGATAGAATGAAAGAGATAGTCTCTCTCTCATGGTGGGGTCTGAAAGGGTTTCTGCTGGTTCACTCAACCCACTCCCTTTCCATCCACACAACCTCAACCCATCCACACAACCTTTCCCTATCCACACCCCCTCTCCCCATCCACACCCCCTCTCCCCATCCCACCCCCCTCTCCCCATCCATCACCCCTCTCTCTGTCTCTCTCTCTCTCCCCATCCATCCCCCTCTTCCCCTCCCTTCCCATCCACCCTCCTCTCTCTCTCTCTATCCACCCCTTTCTCATCCATCCCCCTCTCCCCATCCATCCCCCTCTCCCCATCCATCCCCCTCTCCCCATCCATCCCCCTCTCCCCATCCATCCCCCTCTCTCCATCCATCCCCCTCTCCCCATCCATCCCCCTCTTCCCCTCCCTTCCCATCCACCCTCCTCTCTCTCTCTCTCTATCCATCCCCTCTCTCTATCCATCCCCTCTCCCCATCCATCACCCCTCTCTCTCTCTCTCTCCCCATCCATCCCCCTTTTCACCTCTCCCCATCCATCCCCCTCTCCCCATCCACCCCCCCTCTCCCCATCCATCCCCCTCTCCCCATCCATCCATCCCCTCCCTTCCTATCCATCCCCCTCTCCCCATCCATCCCCTCCCTTCCCATCCACCCCCTCTCCCCATCCATCCCCCTCTCCATCCCTTCCTTCCCATTCACCCCCTCTCCCCATGCATCACCCCTCCTCTGATCTGTAGAGTAGACAGAGGGGAGTCTGGGTGTTCTGGACTGTAAATCATGACATCACCTCCTCAGATCTCCTTCTCTCCCCCTCTCCATTTCTTCCTTCCATTACTCTACCTCTCCTTCTCCCCCCTCTTCCCATCTCCCTCCCCTTATTGGACTCCTCCCCCTTCTGTCTTTCCTTCTCCATCCCTCTCTCCCCTCTGTGAAAGGACCTACCAACTCTATACAATGTGGACATTAAGGAGATGGAGACCACAGAGAAACAGGGTGCAGGGCACACACACCTGGCATGTGGTTTACATTCAGAACGATGGCTTAACCAGGGCTGTGTGTGTGTGTGTGTGTGTGTGTGTGTGTGTGTGTGTGTGTGTGTGTGTGTGTGTGTGTGTGTGTGTGTGTGTGTGTGTGTGTGTGTGTGTGTGTGTGTGTGTGTGTGTGTGTGTGTGTGTGTGTGTGTGTGTGTGTGTGTGTGTGTGTGTGTGTGTGTGTGTGTGTGTGTGTGTGTGGCCTTTGCCCCTCCACTTCCACACCTGAGTGGGTGGAGTTTAACAGTGACCTGGGAGGGGGTGGGAATGTGAGGGGCAGGACAGGGTAGTCCCTCTGTGTGGGGGGTTCATCAAATAGGACTTTCCAAGACATTTACGCTGTAAGCCAGCCCACTCATCACACAGACAAGAGACTGTACATATGGTAGAGAGAGAGACAGAGAGAGAGAGAGAGAGAGAGAGAGAGAGAGAGAGAGAGAGAGAGAGAGAGAGAGAGAGAGAGAGAGAGAGAGAGAGAGAGAGAGAGAGAGAGAGAGAGAGAGAGAGAGAGAGAGAGAGAGAGGTCACAATGGTGCCATCATGGTTCTGTCCATCTTTATTGATTATAAAGGGGTCATTCCTTCATTACCCAGTTTTCATTCCTTCATTACCCAGTTTTCATTCCTTCATTACCCAGTTTTCATTCCTTCATTACCCAGTTTTCATTCCTTCATTACCCAGTTTTTATTCCCTCCAGGAGATGACCAGAAATGCATTTTCTCTGTTTCCCAAATGGCACCCTGTTCCCTATATAGTGGACTTCTGTTGACCAGGGCCCTATTCCCTATATAGTGGACTTCTGTTGACCAGGGCCCTATTCCCTATATAGTGCACTACTTTAGACCAGAGCCCTATTCCCTATATAGTGCACTACTTTAGACCAGAGCCCTATTCCCTATATAGTGCACTACTTTAGACCAGAGCCCTATTCCCTATATAGTGCACTACTTTAGACCAGGGCCCTATTCCCTATATAGTGCACTACTTTAGACCAGAGCCCTATTCCCTATATAGTGCACTACTTTAGACCAGAGCCCTATTCCCTATATAGTGCACTACTTTAGACCAGGGCCCTATTCCCTATATAGTGCACTACTTTAGACCAGGGCCCTATTCCCTATATAGTGCACTACTTTAGACCAGGGCCCTATTCCCTATATAGTGCACTACTTTAGACCAGGGCCCTATTCCCTATATAGTGCACTACTTTAGACCAGAGCCCTATTCCCTATATAGTGCACTACTTTAGACCAGAGCCCTATTCCCTATATAGTGCACTACTTTAGACCAGGGCCCTATTCCCTATATAGTACACTACTTTAGACCAGGGCCCTATTCCCTATATAGTGTACTACTTTAGACCAGAGCCCTATTCCCTATATAGTGCACTACTTTAGACCAGGGCCCTATTCCCTATATAGTGCACTACTTTAGACCAGTGCCCTATTCCCTATATAGTGCACTACTTTAGACCAGTGCCCTATTCCCTATATAGTGCACTAGTTTTAACCCACGGTCCAGAGGGCTCTGGTCAACAGTTGTGCCATATGTAGGGAATGGGTGCCATTTGGAGCACATCCTATGATATCAGCCTGAATAAAAATGACTCTCTCCCTCATCATGACTCAGCACATTTTATATTTCCTCCTTTGTTTTCTTTTTCTCACTCTCTCTCTGTCCAGCCTCAGCGTTTTCAGACAGAGGGTGAGAGAGAGGGGAAGGGAAGGAGGGAAATAGAGCGCAAGAGAGAGAGGTAGAGAAAGAGAGAGATAGGTAGAGAAAGAGAGAGATAGGTAGAGAAAGAGAGAGATAGGTAGAGAAAGAGCGAGAGACAGAGAGAGGAAGGAAATGGAGAGAGATTGAGAGAGAGAGAGAGACAGAGAGAGAAAGGAAAGGGAGAAGAGAGAGAGAGAGAGAGACAGAGAGAGAGAGAGAGAGAGAGAGAGAGAGAGAGAGAGAGAGAGAGAGAGAGACAGAGAGAGAAAGGAAAGGGAGAGAGATGGGTAGAGAAAGAAGGAGGAGAGAGAGAGAGAGAGAGAGAGAGAGAGAGAGAGAGAGAGAGAGAGAGAGAGAAAGGAGAGAGAGAGAGAAAGGAAAGGGAGAGAGAGATGGGTAGAGAAAGGAAAGGGAGAGAGAGAGAGAGAGAGAGAGAGAGAGAGAGAGAGAGAGAGAGAGAGAGAGAGAGAGAGAGAGAGAGAGAGAGAGAGAGAGAGAGAGAGAGGAAGAGAAAGGAAAGGAGAGAGATTGGTAGAGAAAGGATAATGAGAGAGAAAGGATAGAGAGGAGAAGAGAGAGAAGAGAGAGAGAGAGAATGATTAGAGAGAGAGAGCAAAGAGGAGAGAGAGAGAGAGAAAGAGAGAGAGAGAGAGAGAGAGAGAGAGAAAGGAAAGGGAGAGAGAGAGAGAGAGAAAGGAAAGGGAGAATTATTATCAGCACCGAGATAGAGAGAGAGGGGGAGACTTACTAGAGAGAGAGAGAGAGAGAGAGAGAGAGAGGAGGAGGAGAGAGAGAGGAGAGAAAGGAAAAGAAAAATAGGAAAGAAGGGAGAGAGAGAGAGAGAGAAGAACAGAGACCATTGTAAATACAACCCATATTTATGCTTATTGAGAGATTTATTTTATAGAGAGAGAGAGAGAGATTTGTACATTGTTAAAACACTGAGATAGAGATAGATATGACATTTGTAATGTCTTTAGAGAGAGAGAAACTTCTGAGATGTGAGATGTTTACTGAGAATTTGTATTGTTTATTTCACTTTATAGATTATCTACCTCACTTGGCAATGTTAGAGAGAGAGAGAAATTGAGCGAGAGAGAGAGAGAGAGAGAGAGAGAGAGAGAGAGAGACAGAAGAAAGGAGAGAGAATTGAGAAAGGAAGGAAAGGGAGAGAGATTGAGAGAGAGAGAAAGCGAGAGAGAGAGAGAGAGAGAGAGAGAGAGAGAGAGAGAGAGAGAGAGAGAGAGAGAGAGAGATCCCTCCTCTCTCTCTCTCTCCTTCTTTCAGAGAGAGAAAGCGAGTCCCCCCTAGAATATCTACCTCCATCACTCCAGTATCCCTGAGAGAGAGAGAGAGAGAGATCTAGAGAGATCAGAGAGACCAGAGGAAGGAAAGGGAGAGAGAGAGATCTAAGGAAGGACTCCAGAGAGATTGAGAGTCTCCTTACCCCCTATAGAGAGAGATCTACCTCCAAAGGGAGAGAGAGAGAGAGAAAGGAAAGGGATACATATTACCTCCATCACTCGAGTAGACAGAGAGAGAAAGGAAACATAGAGAGAGAGAGAAAGGAGTATCCCTGAGTGATTGAGAGAGAGATAGAGGTCTAGAGAGAGAGACTCCAGATACAGAGAGAGAGAGAGAGAGAGATACAGAGAGAGAGAGACATACAGAGAGATACAGAGAGAGAGAGAGAGAGAGAGACAAAGGAAGGAAATCACCCAGAGAAAGGAAGGAAAGGGAGAGAGATTGATAGAGAGATATCCCTGTCTAGAGAGAGAGAGAGACAGAGAGATACAGAGAGAGAGAGAGAAAGGAAGGAAAGGGAGAGAGATTGATAGAGAGAGAGATAATGAAGAAAAAGGATAATGGGAGAAAAGTAAAATAATTGTGTGAATGATTAGATTAAGAGAGCAAATTGGTTCTATAGCTGGAACGGAAACCAGAAATACTGAGGTCAGCATTCTGCCAATTATTATCAGCACCTTACCCCTAGATACATATCTACCTTACTAGCCAGTATCCCTGTCTCCTTGGAGGGAGGAGGAGGGGAAAGGGGATCAGAGAAAATAGGGAAGGTGAGAGAGATAGATAGAAGAACACACACCATTGTAAATACAACCCATATTTATGCTTATTGATTTATTTATTTTATATTGTGTCCTTTTCCATTTGTACATTGTTAAAACACTGTATATATATAATATGACATTTGTAATGTCTTTATTGTTTTGAAACTTCTGTATGTGTAATGTTTACTGTTAATTTGTATTGTTTATTTCACTTTATATATTATCTACCTCCTTGCTTTGGCAATGTTAACACATGTTTCCCCCCCCCTGTCAATAATATCTTGAATTGAGAGATAGATAGATGTTCTGGCTCCCTCACTCATACATATCTACTCTCCATCTCTCCAGTTCCCTGTCCCTCTGCCTTTCCTCATCCCTCCCTCCTCTCTCTCCTTCTTTTCAACCTCTCCTTGTCCTTACCCCTATACATATCTACCTCCATCACTCCAGTATCCCTGTCTCCTCCCCTATACATATCTACCTCCATCACTCCAGTATCCCTGTCTCCTTACCCCTATACATATCTACCTCCATCACTCCAGTATCCCTGTCTCCTTCCCCCTATACATATCTACCTCCATCACTCCAGTATCCCTGTCCCCTTCCCCCCCTATACATATCTACCTCCATCACTCCAGTATCCCTGTCTCCTTACCCCTATACATATCTACCTCCATCACTCCAGTATCCCTGTCTCCTTACCCCTATACATATCTACCTCCATCACTCCAGTATCCCTGTCTCCTTACCCCTATACATATCTACCTCCATCACTCCAGTATCCCTGTCTCCTTACCCCTATACATATCTACCTCCATCACTCCAGTATCCCTGTCTCCTTACCCCTATACATATCTACCTCCATCACTCCAGTATCCCTGTCTCCTCCCCCCTATACATATCTACCTCCATCACTCCAGTATCCCTGTCTCCTCCCCCTATACATATCTACCTCCATCACTCCAGTATCCCTGTCTCCTCCCCCTATACATATCTACCTCCATCACTCCAGTATCCCTGTCTCCTCCCCCTATACATATCTACCTCCATCACTCCAGTATCCCTGTCTCCTCCCCCTATACATATCTACCTCCATCACTCCAGTATCCCTGTCTCCTTACCCCCTATACATATCTACCTCCATCACTCCAGTATCCCTGTCTCCTCCCCCTATACATATCTACCTCCATCACTCCAGTATCCCTGTCTCCTCCCCCCTATACATATCTACCTCCATCACTCCAGTATCCCTGTCTCCTCCCCCTATACATATCTACCTCCATCACTCCAGTATCCCTGTCTCCTTACCCCTATACATATCTACCTCCATCACTCCAGTATCCCTGTCTCCTCCCCCTATACATATCTACCTCCATCACTCCAGTATCCCTGTCTCCTCCCCCTATACATATCTACCTCCATCACTCCAGTATCCCTGTCTCCTCCCCCCTATACATATCTACCTCCATCACTCCAGTATCCCTGTCTCCTCCCCCTATACATATCTACCTCCATCACTCCAGTATCCCTGTCACCTCCCCCTATACATATCTACCTCCATCACTCCAGTATCCCTGTCTCCTCCCCCCTATACATATCTACCTCCATCACTCCAGTATCCCTGTCACCTCCCCCTATACATATCTACCTCCATCACTCCAGTATCCCTGTCTCCTCCCCCTATACATATCTACCTCCATCACTCCAGTATCCCTGTCTCCTCCCCCTATACATATCTACCTCCATCACTCCAGTATCCCTGTCTCCTCCCCCCTATACATATCTACCTCCATCACTCCAGTATCCCTGTCTCCTCCCCCTATACATATCTACCTCCATCACTCCAGTATCCCTGTCTCCTCCCCCTATACATATCTACCTCCATCACTCCAGTATCCCTGTCTCCTCCCCCTATACATATCTACCTCCATCACTCCAGTATCCCTGTCTCCTTACCCCTATACATATCTACCTCCATCACTCCAGTATCCCTGTCTCCTTACCCCTATACATATCTACCTCCATCACTCCAGTATCCCTGTCTCCTCCCCTATACATATCTACCTCCATCACTCCAGTATCCCTGTCTCCTTACCCCTATACATATCTACCTCCATCACTCCAGTATCCCTGTCTCCTCCCCCTATACATATCTACCTCCATCACTCCAGTATCCCTGTCTCCTTACCCCTATACATATCTACCTCCATCACTCCAGTATCCCTGTCCCCTTACCCCCTATACATATCTACCTCCATCACTCCAGTATCCCTGTCTCCTTACCCCTATACATATCTACCTCCATCACTCCAGTATCCCTGTCTCCTTACCCCTATACATATCTACCTCCATCACTCCAGTATCCCTGTCTCCTTACCCCTATACATATCTACCTCCATCACTCCAGTATCCCTGTCCCCTTACCCCTATACATATCTACCTCCATCACTCCAGTATCCCTGTCACCTTACCCCTATACATATCTACCTCCATCACTCCAGTATCCCTGTCTCCTTACCCCTATACATATACATATCTACCTCCATCACTCCAGTATCCCTGTCTCCTTACCCCTATACATATCTACCTCCATCAC
>NW_025746098.1:40000-42500 GCF_021184085.1 Oncorhynchus gorbuscha
CCCCTCTCTCCCCATACACCCCCTCTCTCCCTATACACCCCTCTCTCTCACTATACACCCCCTCTCTCCCCATACTACACCCCTCTCTCTCACTATACACCCCTCTCTCTCCCCATACACCCTCTCTCTCACTATACACCCCTCTCTCTCTCACTATACACCCCCTCTCTCACTATACACCCCTCTCTCTCCCCATACACCCCTCTCTCTCACTATACACCCCTCTCTCTCACTATACACCCTCTCTCTCACTATACACCCCTCTCTCTCCCCATACACCCCTCTCTCTCACTATACACCCTCTCTCTCACTATACACCCCTCTCTCCCCATATACCCATCTCTCTCAGTATATACACCCCTCTCTCTCACTATACATCCCCTCTCTCTCACTATACACCCTCTCTCTCACTATACACCCCTCTCTCCCCATACACCCCTCTCTCTCTCACTATACACCCCTCTCTCCGTATACACCCTCTGTCTCACTATATACCCCCTCTCTCTCCCTATACACCCTCTCTCTCTCCATACACCCCTCTCTCTCCCTATACACCCCTCTCTCCCCCATACACCCCTCTCTCTCCCCATACACCCCTCTCTCTCCCCATACACCCCTATCTCTCCCTCTACACCCCTCTCTCTCCCTATACACCCCTCTCTCTCCCCATACACCCCTCTCTCTCTCTCCTCTCTCCCTATACACCCTCTCTCTCTCTCCCATACACCCCTCTCTCTCTCTCCATACACCCCTCTCTCTCTCTCATCTCATCTCCCCTATACACCCCTCTCTCTCCCCATACACCCCTATCTCTCCCTCTACACCCCTCTCTCTCCCTCATACACCCCTCTCTCTCCCCATACACCCCTCTCTCTCTCCTCTCTCTCCCCATACACCTCATACACCCTCTCTCTCTCCCCATACACCGCTCTCTCTCTCTCCATACACCCCTCTCTCTCTCTCCCCCCATACACCCCTCTCTCTCTATACTCTCCCCATATACACCCCTCTCTCTCCCTATACACCCCTCTCTCCCCATACACCCTCTCTCTCCCCATACACCCCTCTCTCTCCCTATACACCCCTCTCTCTCCCCATACACCCCTCTCTCTCCCTATACACCCCTCTCTCTCCCTCAGTATACACCCCTCTCTCTCACTATACAACCCTCTCTCTCACTATACACCCTCTCTCTCCCCATACACCCCTCTCTCTCCTATACACCCTTCTCTCTCCCCTATACATCCCAATCTCTCCCTATACACCCTCTCTCTCACCATCTACACCCCTCTCTCTCCCCATACAACCCTCTAATCTCTCTGTGGGCTAATCTGGAACTCTGTACACCCCTCTCTCTCACTATACACCCCTCTCTGTATCTATACACAACATCTTTCTGTATATTCACAGTCTCTGTGGGCTACCTATACAGTCAGTGGAACTATCTGTGGGCTAATCAGTCAGTGGAACTCTGTGGGCTAATCAGTCAGTGGAACTCTGTGGGCTAATCAGTCAGTGGAACTCTGTGGGCTAGTCAGCCAGTGTGAGTGTGTGTGTTTGCGTCTCCAGTACACACAGGTTGAAACAGCCTCCCCAGTCATGCACATGTCCTTCATTTCCTCCTTCTAAAAACACACACACTTAAAATAAACAGTCCAAAAACAGCTTGCCTTTTTAGCCATTACAGGGCCTGGGGGCACTCTGCACCTGTAGAGGATATTCTACATCCCTCCCTCTCCCCCTCCCCCTCCCCCTTCTTTCTCTCCCTCCCTCCCCCAGTGTTGGTGTCCTCCTCTTCCCTCCCTCCCTCCGTGTTGATTCTCCTCCTCTCCCCCCCCCTCTCTCTCTCTGTGTATGACTGCTCCGGGGCTGTGTATCGGTGCTTCTATCCTTCCCTGTTCTGTTCTCCCCCTCCCCTGTTCTCCCCTGTGTATCCCCTCCCCCTCCTCTCTCTCTCTCTGTGTATGACTGTATGATCTCCCCCTGTTCTCCCCCTCCCCCTCCCCGCTCCCTGTGGATCGGTGCTTCTATCCCTCCCCTGTTCTCCCCCCCTCCCCCTCCCCTCTCTCCCCCGCCCCCACCTCTCTCTCTCTCTGTGTATGACTGCTCCGGGGCTGTAGGGGATTTAGGTACTACAAGTCTAACAGCTTAAGCCTGACTTCCAGGGAACTTTCCCAAATCCTCAACCGTAACCACCGGAGCATGTGGAACAAATTGTCAGAGAGCCCAGCCCAGTGCTCTGTCAGGGACAGGGGAAGGGAAGGTAGGATAATTGTAGGGCGTGACAGGGCAAAGTGGAGAATGAATGAGTTTGAACCATAATGGCGGCTCCATATAGCATCTCTATAGCATCTCAATAGCATCTGCGGGCGGCAGTTTCCTTAAGTGGAGTGGGACTAATTTTGAGTTTATTTGAGAGGCATCTTCTCACCTCACACTCTGTGGCTACTGTTCTGTAGCTGGTCTATTTTAGAGAGCCAGGAGTGGGACTATGGTGCCT
>NW_025746098.1:47500-65000 GCF_021184085.1 Oncorhynchus gorbuscha
AGCATCTGAAGGCCTCCTCACGTTCTGAGCAGACCAATCACAAACCCTCCCCAGACCAGGTAAGAACACATGCAATGTATGTAAATGAAATGTTAATATATGCAGTCTTCTAAGGAGAAAGGGCCTATTGGTCCCTGGAATATTTGTTTGCTGTTGAGGAAGACGGCTGTAGCGATGCCAGTTCAAATCCTGCTGTAGCGATGCCAGTTCAAATCCTGCTGTAGCGATGCCAGTTCAAATCCTGCTGTAGCGATGCCAGTTCAAATCCTGCTGTAGCGATGCCAGTTCAAATCCTGCTGTAGCGATGCCAGATCAAATCCTGCTGTAGCGATGCCAGTTCAAATCCTGCTGTAGCGATGCCAGTTCAAATCCTGCTGTAGCGATGCCAGTTCAAATCCTGCTGTAGCGATGCCAGTTCAAATCCTGCTGTAGCGATGCCAGATCAAATCCTGCTGTAGCGATGCCAGTTCAAATCCTGCTGTAGCGATGCCAGTTCAAATCCTGCTGTAGCGATGCCAGTTCAAATCCTGCTGTAGCGATGCCAGTTCAAATCCTGCTGTAGCGATGCCAGATCAAATCCTGCTGTAATGCCAGATCAAATCCTGCTGTAGCGATGCCAGTTCAAATCCTGCTGTAGCGATGCCAGATCAAATCCTGCTGTAGCGATGCCAGTTCAAATCCTGCTGTAGCGATGCCAGTTCAAATCCTGCTGTAGCGATGCCAGTTCAAATCCTGCTGTAGCGATGCCAGTTCAAATCCTGCTGTAGCGATGCCAGTTCAAATCCTGCTGTAGCGATGCCAGTTCAAATCCTGCATTCAGAATTCACCCTTTCTCACAATCCCTCCAGCTGGTCAACAGGGTCGGTTTATAAAGTCTGGTTTCTGGACGCTGTTCCAAGGGAAACTACAAACCTGTGAGACTGGTGGAGTAGATTGTGACTTTATACTGTACAGTAAGTCATTATAGTCCAGGGTGTTACAGTAAGTCAGTATAGTCCAGTGTGTTACAGTAAGTCATTATAGTCTATAGTGTGTTACAGTAAGTCATTATAGTCTATAGTGTGTTACAGTAAGTCAGTATAGTATATAGTGTGTTACAGTAAGTCATTATAGTCCAGGGTGTTACAGTAAGTCATTATAGTCTATAGTGTGATACAGTAAGTCAGTATAGTCCAGGGTGTTACAGTAAGTCATTATAGTCTATAGTGTGTTACAGTAAGTCAGTTTAGTCCAGGGTGTTACAGTAAGTCAGTATAGTCCAGGGTGTTACAGTAAGTCAGTATAGTCCAGGGTGTTACAGTAAGTCAGTATAGTCCAGGGTGTTACAGTAAGTCATTATAGTCCAGGGTGTTACAGTAAGTCATTATAGTCCAGGGTGTTACAGTAAGTCATTATAGTCTATAGTGTGATACAGTAAGTCAGTATAGTCTATAGTGTGTTACAGTAAGTCATTATAGTCCAGGGTGTTACAGTAAGTCATTATAGTCCAGGGTGTTACAGTAAGTCATTATAGTCTATAGTGTGATACAGTAAGTCAGTATAGTCCAGGGTGTTACAGTAAGTCATTATAGTCTATAGTGTGATATAGTAAGTCATTATAGTCTATAGTGTGATACAGTAAGTCAGTATAGTCCAGGGTGTTACAGTAAGTCATTATAGTCTATAGTGTGATACAGTAAGTCAGTATAGTCCAGTGTGTTACAGTAAGTCATTATAGTCTATAGTGTGTTACAGTAAGTCAGTATAGTATATAGTGTGTTACAGTAAGTCATTATAGTCCAGGGTGTTACAGTAAGTCAGTATAGTCCAGTGTGTTACAGTAAGTCATTATAGTCTATAGTGTGTTACAGTAAGTCAGTATAGTCCAGGGTGTTACAGTAAGTCAGTATAGTCCAGGGTGTTACAGTAAGTCAGTATAGTCCAGGGTGTTACAGTAAGTCATTATAGTCCAGGGTGTTACAGTAAGTCAGTATAGTCCAGGGTGTTACAGTAAGTCAGTATAGTCCAGGGTGTTACAGTAAGTCAGTATAGTCCAGGGTGTTACAGTAAGTCATTATAGTCCAGGGTGTTACAGTAAGTCAGTATAGTCCAGTGTGTTACAGTAAGTCATTATAGTCCAGGGTGTTACAGTAAGTAATTATAGTCTATAGTGTGATACAGTAAGTCAGTATAGTCTATAGTGTGTTACAGTAAGTCAGTATAGTCTATAGTGTGTTACAGTAAGTCATTTATAGTCTATATTGTGTTACAGTAAGTCATTATAGTCTATAGTGTGATACAGTAAGTCATTATAGTCCAGGGTGTTACAGTAAGTCATTATAGTCTATAGTGTGTTACAGTAAGTCATATAGTCTATAGTGTGATACAGTAAGTCATTATAGTCCAGGGTGTTACAGTAAGTCAGTATCATAGTCCAGGGTGTTACAGTAAGTCATTATAGTCCAGGGTGTTACAGTAAGTCATTATAGTCTATAGTGTGATACAGTAAGTCAGTATAGTCCAGGGTGTTACAGTAAGTCATTATAGTCTATAGTGTGATACAGTAAGTCATTATAGTCTATAGTGTGTTACAGTAAGTCATTATAGTGCAGGATGTTACAGTAAGTCATTATAGTCCAGGGTGTTACAGTAAGTCAATATAGTCCAGGGTGTTACAGTAAGTCATAGTCTATAGTGTGATACAGTAAGTCAGTATAGTCCAGTGTGTTACAGTAAGTCATTATAGTCCAGGGTGTTACAGTAAGTCATATAGTCCAGGGTGTTACAGTAAGTCATAGTCTATAGTGTGATACAGTAAGTCATTATAGTACAGGGTGTTACAGTAAGTCATATAGTCCAGGGTGTTACAGTAAGTCATAGTCTATAGTGTGATACAGTAAGTCAGTATAGTCCAGTGTGTTACAGTAAGTCATTATAGTCCAGGGTGTTACAGTAAGTCATTATAGTCTATAGTGTGATACAGTAAGTCAGTATAGTCCAGGGTGTTACAGTAAGTCATTATAGTCCATGTTACAGTAAGTCATTATAGTACAGGGTGTTACAGTAAGTCAGTATAGTCCAGTGTGTTACAGTAAGTCATTATAGTACAGGGTGTTACAGTAAGTCATTATAGTCTATAGTGTGTTACAGTAAGTCATTATAGTCCAGGGTGTTACAGTAAGTCAGTATAGTCTATAGTGTGACACAGTAAGTCAGTATAGTCCAGGGTGATACAGTAAGTCATTATAGTCTATAGTGTTACAGTAAGTCATTATAGTCTATAGTGTTACAGTAAGTCATTATAGTCTATAGTGTTACAGTAAGTCATTATAGTGCACCATAGTCTGGTCAAATGTTGTGCACTGTATATTTGGCTTATGGTGCCATTTGGCCCACAGAATTGATCCATCATTCCCATACAGCATCATCTACTCATCCTCTCATCTGATCTCCCCATACTGAGTCCACTTTTGTCTTCCACTCGTCCTCTGTTTTATGTCCTCCTTTACACCTTTCTCTCTTTCCCTCCCTCCCTCCCTCCCTCCCCTCCTTCTCCCTCCCTCCCCCTCCCTCCCTCCCTCGCTCTCTCCCCCTCACTCTCTCCTCCCTCCACCCCCTCCCTCTCCCCCTTCCCTCTTCTCACTCCCTCCCTCCCTCCCTCCCTCTCAGTCTGTAATGTTTAATGTATCCCTGTATCCCTCCCTCTCTCCTCCCTCCCTCTCCCCCCCCCCTCCCTCTCTCCCCCTCCCTCTCTCCCCTCCCTCCCCTCCCCCCCCCCCCCATCTACCCCCCGTCCACCCTCCCTCCCTCTCCCCTCCATCCCCCCTCCCCCACCCCCTCCCTCCCTCCATCCCTCACCCCCTCCCCCACCCCCCCTCCCTCCCTCCCTCCATCCCCCACCCCCACCCCCCCCCTCCCTCCATCCCCCTCCCCCCCACCCCCCTCCCTCCATCCCACCCTCCCTCTCTCTCTCTCCCCTCCCTCCCTCCCTCCATCCCCCTCCCTCCATCCATCCCCCATCCCCCATCCCCCTCCCCACCCCCTCCCTCTCCCCACTCCCTCCCTCTCAGTCTGTAATGTTTAATGTATCCCTAAAGGCTCTGTCCTGGTTTACAAGGCAAAGTCATTACAGCCAAGCATAAACAACAGGAAATTACATCTTTCACATTCAATAAACCACAGCACCCTCAGCTGTAAGCTCTCCTATTATTTCATATTAGGCACCAAAACGCATTTAGGCGCACAAAGGCCCTGACACACAGGCAGCATAGCAGACACACACACAGTACACATGAGAAGAATGTATACACACACACACACCACATTAGGCCCCAATCCCAGTCCAGTTCTCCATGCTTAGTGTACAACTTTCCAGGATTTGATTGGCTTTGTCCGTCCATTGTTTTCCCAATGCTCAATCATGTATAGCCTGAAACCTTCATGATGGACCTATAATGTTACTGTACCATACTGTGTTGTCCTGCTTAACAGACGGAGGGAAGGAGAGACAGATCTCCCAGAGCAGTCAGTCTACATAAGGAGGAGGAGAGAGTCAGATCTCCCCCCAGCAGTCAGTCTACATAAGGAGAAGGAGAGACAGATCTCCCCCAGCAGTCAGTCAGTCTCCCCAGCAGTCAGTCTATAAGGAGAAGGAGAGATCAGATCTCCCCCAGCAGTCAGTCTACATAAGGAGGAGGAGAGACAGATATCCCCAGCAGTCAGTCTACATAAGGAGAAGGAGAGACAGATCTCTCCCCCAGCAGTCAGTCTACATAAGGAGGAGAGACAGATCTCCCCCAGCAGTCAGTCTACATAAGGAGAAGGAGAGACAGATCTCTCCCAGCAGTCAGTCTACATAAGGAGGAGGAGTCAGAGGAGACAGATCTCCCCAGCAGTCAGTCTACATAAGGAGGAGGAGAGACAGATCTCCCCCAGCAGTCAGTCTACATAAGCCAGTCCTGGTTTATTGCTCAAATTCCCCCACTACATCATTTTAACATGGCGTCTTAACTTCTTCACCAGTACACCAAACATACAGTACAGTATGTATGAGCAATCCTGTCCACCAAGGAGTCCCTTCCATACCCCCAGGCCTCTGGCCCCAGAGGCCCCCAGAACAGAGTTATTCAGTTTGACACCTCACTCTAAAGGCTCCAGAACTGGAAGGGCCCGGAACAAGACGACATGGAACAGGGAGAGAGTTAGAGTTGATGAAGGAGGGTTGAGGGAGTGAGAGAGAGGGGAGGGGGGGTGGGGTGACACAGTGTGAGATAATGTGTGTGAGACAGTGTATGGGGACTGCTTTCTGTCACAAAGTCAACCTGGAAAATATAGTCGGTGAGAAAGAATGTCTGTTCGGTAAATATTCACACACACACACACACACACACACACACACACACACACACACACACACACACACACACACACACACACACACACACACACACACACACACACACACACACACACACACACACACACACACACACACACACACACACACACACACACACACACACACACACACACACACACACACACACACACACACATTCCGTTAATCACAGAAACCCCCATCCCATTCGCTCATCTCTAGTTGCCAAGAAAACACTTAGTGTCGCCTCGTCTCTCTCTGATCTGGGGACAATTCCCTGTCATTATTCACAGACGGACAGTCCAATGAAAACAGGAACAACGACAAGCATCACAACTCTCCACTATGTCATTCTTCCAGTCATCCATTCCCCTTCACTCATTCTGTTAGCATAGGGAGGCCTAAAACCACACGATACTGCACAGACAGACTGAGAGAGTGTGTTCTTCATCCTGGAGTCCTTCTAGCCGGGTTTCGTTTCCATCTAACACCCTTTATCCACCTCTCTGATGGAGTCTAAATCAAGTTACAGCCGTCATTAGTCTCTCTCCTTCTCACTCCCTCCCTAATTTATTTCTCTGTTTTTGTTTCTAGCTAGCTGTTACTGTAGCTGTTGTCGTGTTTCTAGCTAGCTGTTACTGTAGCTATTGTTGTAGTGTTTCTAGCTAGTTGCTACTGTAGCTGTTGTTGTCGCGCTTCTAGCTAGTTGCTACTGTAGCTGTTGTTGTCGTGTTTCTAGCTAGTTGCTACTGTAGCTGTTGTTGTCGTGTTTCTAGCTAGTTGCTACTGTAGCTGTTGATGACGTGTTTCTAGCTAGTTGCTACTGTAGCTGTTGTTGTTGTGTTTCTAGCTAGCTGCTACTGTAGCTGTTGTTGTCGTGTTTCTAGCTAGTTGCTACTGTAGCTGTTGTTGTCGTGTTTCTAGCTAGTTGCTACTGTAGCTGTTGTTGTCTGTGTGTTGTCGTAGCTAGTTGCTACTGTAGCTGTTGTTGTCGTGTTTCTAGCTAGTTGCTACTGTAGCTGTTGTTGTCGTGTTTCTGTTTCTAGCTAGTTGCTACTGTAGCTGTTGTTGTCGTGTTTCCAGCTAGTTGCTACTGTAGCTGTTGTTGTCGTGTGTCTAGCTAGTTGCTACTGTAGCTGTTGTTGTCGTGTTTCTAGCTAGTTGCTACTGTAGCTGTTGTTGTCGTGCTTCTAGCTAGTTGCTACTGTAGCTGTTGTTGTCGTGCTTCTAGCTTGTTGCTACTGTAGCTGTTGTTGTCGTGTTTCTAGCTAGTTGCTACTGTAGCTGTTGTTGTCGTGTTTCCAGCTAGCTGCTACTGTAGCTGTTGTTGTCGTGTTTCCAGCTAGCTGCTACTGTAGCTGTTGTTGTCGTGTTTAGCTAGCTACTGCTGTTGTTGTCTGTTTCTACTGTAGCTGTTGTTGTCGTGTTTCTAGCTAGCTAGTTGCTGTTGTCGTGTTTCTACTCCAGCTGTTGTTGTCGTGTTTCTAGCTAGCTGCTACTGTAGCTGTTGTTGTCGTGTTTCTAGCTAGCTGCTACTGTAGCTGTTGTTGTCGTGTTTCTAGCTAGTTGCTACTGTAGCTGTTGTTGTCGTGTTTCTAGCTAGTTGCTACTGTAGCTGTTGTTGTCGTGTGTCTAGCTAGTTGCTACTGTAGCTGTTGTTGTCGTGTTTCTAGCTAGTTGCTACTGTAGCTGTTGTTGTCGTGTTTCTAGCTAGTTGCTACTGTAGCTGTTGTTGTCGTGTTTCTAGCTAGTTGCTACTGTAGCTGCTGCTGTTGTTGTCGTGTTCTAGCTAGTTGCTACTGTAGCTGTTGTTGTCGTGTTCTAGCTTGTTGCTACTGTAGCTGTTGTTGTCGTGTTTCTAGCTAGTTGCTACTGTAGCTGTTGTTGTCGTGTTTCCAGCTAGTTGCTACTGTAGCTGTTGTTGTCGTGTTTCTAGCTAGTTGCTACTCCAGCTGTTGTTGTCGTGTTTCCAGCTAGTTGCTACTCCAGCTGTTGTTGTTGTGTTTTTAGCTAGTTGCTACTGTAGCTGTTGTTGTCGTGTTTCCAGCTAGTTGCTACTCCAGCTGTTGTTGTTGTGTTTCTAGCTAGTTGCTACTGTAGCTGTTGTTGTCGTGTTTCTAGCTAGTTGCTACTGTAGCTGTTGTTGTCGTGTTTCTAGCTAGCTGCTACTGTAGCTGTTGTTGTCGTGTTTCTAGCTAGCTGCTACTGTAGCTGTTGTTGTCGTGTTTCTAGCTAGTTGCTACTGTAGCTGTTGTTGTCGTGTTTCTAGCTAGTTGCTACTGTAGCTGTTGTTGTCGTGTTTCTAGCTAGTTGCTACTGTAGCTGTTGTTGTCGTGTTTCTAGCTAGTTGCTACTGTAGCTGTTGTTGTCGTGTTTCTAGCTAGTTGCTACTCCAGCTGTTGTTGTCGTGTTTCCAGCTAGCTGCTACTGTAGCTGTTGTTGTCGTGTTTCCAGCTAGCTGCTACTGTAGCTGTTGTTGTCATGTTTATTTTGAATGCTAAATGGCTGGATTACTTTCACCTCATGTCACAGTTTCCACAGCAGCAGGAAAGGGGCTGGTCTTGCTACAGTACTGCACAGTAGCAGGAAAAGGTCTGGTCCTGGCTGGTCTTGCTACAGTACTGCACAGTAGCAGGAAAAGGTCTGGTCCTGGCTGGTCTTGCTACAGTACTGCACAGTAGCAGGAAAAGGGCTGGTCCTGGCTGGTCTTGCAGTACTGCACAGTAGATCACATCATGGCGCTAATGTACTGTTGCAGTGCAGGAAAATTCTCAGCAACAAAAGAGTGATCAAATTAAAATCCGTAGATATTCCTGCTTTGCGCTTGGTTCCTACTGTCTTCATTGATAAAAGTATCTGCTTGTAAAATGGTGCTAGTATGTTATTGATATGAAAATGCAATGTTATTTGACTGACATGCAATGTTTTAATGCTTTCTGTTTCCTCACGGTAAGTAATGATATTACCAAAGTAATCTCCACCTAACCTTTTTCCTCCATTTTTTTATCTAACCAATAACCTTTCTTATTCCATGCTGCGTTGGACTAACTAACCAATAGGATGATGAGGAGGGTATCTGGGCATAGCCAATCCCTGCCCTCTCTCTCTCTCTCCGCCATTTTGTACAGAAGGGTGAGCGATCGTCTTTTTACTGGAGAATGCTGCTTTCTTCATAATCATCATTTCCTTCCTCTTTCACATCATGTCTTCCTCCTTCACCTCATGTCTTCCTCCTTCACATCATGTCTTCCTCCTTCACATCATGTCTTCCTCCTTCACATCATGTCTTCTTCTTTCACATCATGTCTTCCTCCTTCACATCATGTCTTCCTCCTTCACATCATGTCTTCCTCTTTCACATCATGTCTTCCTCCTTCACATCATGTCTTCCTCCTTCACATCATGTCCTTTCCTCATGTCTTCCTTCACATCATGTCTTCCTCCTTCACATCATGTCTTCCTCCTTCACATCATGTCTTCCTCCTTCACATCATGTCTTCCTCCTTCACATCATGTCTTCCTCCTTCACATCATGTCTTCCTCCTTCACATCATGTCTTCCTCCTTCTTCCTCCTTCACATCATGTCTTCCTCCTTCACATCATGTCTTCCTCCTTCACATCATGTCTTCCTCCTTCACATCATGTCTTCCTCCTTCACATCATGTCTTCCTCCTTCACATCATGTCTTCCTCCTTCACATCATGTCTTCCTCCTTCACATCATGTCTTCCTCCTTCACATCATGTCTTCCTCCTTCACATCATGTCTTCCTCCTTCACATCATGTCTTCCTCCTTCACATCATGTCTTCCTCCTTCACATCATGTCTTCCTCCTTTCACATCATTCTTCCTTCCTTCTTCCTCACATCATGTCTTCCTCCTTCACATCATGTCTTCCTTCCTCCTTCACATCATGTCTTCCTCCTTCACATCATGTCTTCCTCCTTCACATCATGTCTTCCTCCTTCACATCATGTCTTCCTCCTTCACATCATGTCTTCCTCCTTCACATCATCCTCTTCACATCATGTCTCCTTCACATCATGTCTTCCTCATGTCTTCCTCCTTCACATCATGTCTTCCTCCTTCACATCATGTCTTCCTCCTTCACATCATGTCTTCCTCCTTCACATCATGTCTTCCTCCTTCACATCATGTCTTCTTTCCTCCTTCACATCATGTCTTCCTCCTTCACATCATGTCTTCCTCATGTCTTCCTCCTTCACATCATGTCTTCCTCCTTCACATCATGTCTTCCTCCTTCACATCATGTCTTCCTCCTTCACATCATGTCTTCCTCCTTTCACATCATGTCTTCCTCCTTCACATCATGTCTTCCTCCTTCACATCATGTCTTCCTCCTTCACATCATGTCTTCCTCACATCATTCTTCACATCATGTCTTCCTCCTTCACATCCTCCTTCACATCATGTCTTCCTCCTTCACATCATGTCTTCCTCCTTCACATCATGTCTTCCTCCTTCACATCATGTCTTCCTCGTTGTGTTGTGCTCCTCCTGATGTTGGATCTCTTGCTGCTTGTCACCTCATTCTCCAACCTTGTTCTGTAATTGAATCCATCCTTTTTGGTCCACTGTGACCCTGTCAGTGAGCGTTGGCTTCATCGTTCATCTCCCGTCATTATTTGATCTGATATTTGGTGGTCTGGGGGTTTTTCTGCTACTTTGTTGAATATGCTTTGTGTTTGGACCTGAAATCAGCATTTTTACAAACAGTAGAGTGGATCAAAGTGATCATTATGGACTTGTTCAGAGAGTTACCGTATGCAGGCACACGCACACACACACACACACACACACACACACACACACACACACACACACACACACACACACACACACACACACACACACACACACACACACACACACACACACACACACACACACACACACACACACACACACACACACACACACACACACCTAAGTTCTGTATCTGCTTAGATATCTTAATAATTTTCCCAGTGCGTCATGGAAACATTGCACACACACCATGTACACTACTGGAAGCTTGGCTCTGATTAGCTAGCCATATTCAAATACATTACTGTCATCTGAAATATAATACCCAGTCCGATCCCGCTCGGCTTTCAAGAGCACTTACTGTTAGGCTCTGAGAGAGAGAGAGAGAGAGAGAGAGAGAGAGAGAGAGAGAGAGAGAGAGAGAGAGAGAGAGAGAGAGAGAGAGAGAGAGAGAGAGAGAGAGAGAGGAGAGACATAGAGAGGGGGACATAGAGAGGGACATAGAGAGGGAGAGAGAGAGAGAGAGAGAGAGAGAGAGAGAGAGAGAGAGAGAGAGAGAGAGATAGACGGAGAGAGAGAGAGAGAGAGAGAGAGAGAGAGAGAGAGAAGAGAGAGAGAGAGAGAGAGAGAGAGAGAGAGAGAGAGAGGAGAGAAAGAGAGAGAGAGAGAGAGAGAGAGAGAGGGGGACAGAGAGAGAGAGAGAGAGAGAGAAAGAGAAAGAGAGAGAGAGAGAGAGAGGGGGAGAGAGAGAGAGAGAGAGAGAGAGAGAGAGAGAAGAGAGAGAGAGAGAGGGAGAGAGAGAGAGAGAGAGGGAAAGACAGAGAGAGAGAGAGAGAGAGAGAGAGAGAGAGAGAGAGAGAGAGAGAGAGAGAGAGAGAGAGAGAGAGAGAGAGAGAGAGAGAGAGAGAGAGAGAGAGAGAGAGAGAGAGAGAGAGAGAGAGAGAGAGAGAGAGAGAGAGAGAGAGAGAGAGAGAGAGAGAGAGAGAGAGAGGGACAGAGAGAGAGAGAGAGAGAGAGAGAGAGAGAGAGAGAGAGAGAGAGAGAGAGAGAGAGAGAGAGAGAGAGAGAGAGAGACTCCGAGCCCAGACGACCTGGCCTTCTCCTCCTCTTCCTTCCTTCTCTCCTTCCAACAACAGCGTTCTCATGTTCTCTTCTCCGCTGACAGTGTTGATGGATGGCCTTGTGTACGCAGATTGAATGTACAGCTCTACTGTACAGCTCCTCCATATGAGCAGCACATGTTTTCTTTATATGCCGTTAGCCTAGTGCGTTAGCGTGTTGCTACAACTGGCACCGGTTCCCTATGAGCTTTCCCACACAACAGAGGCTAACTATGCTAGCAGGGCACTAAACCCGGCTACAGGCCCTGTTGCTGTACTGCTAATGAATTAGCCTTTAGCGCTCCCCTGCTGGTATTGGTAGCAGAAAGCCTGCAGGCTGGAATGTACACACACCGCCTGAGCAGTTGAATACAGAAGACACACACATGCGTGTAATTCACCATAGAGCATTGTGTTAGAACAGTGAGATGTTGTGCAGGTCCTGAACTGTACACAGTGACGGGAATCACTTAGCCAGAACTGTGGCTCCGTTCTCCCGCTAGCTCTCATTACCTTCTGACCCCCAGGCTCCTCAATAACACTGACCCACAGGCTCCTCAATAACACTGACCCACAGGCTCCTCAATAACACTGACCCACAGGCTCCTCAATAACACTGACCCACAGGCTCCTCAATAACACTGACCCACAGGCTCCTCAATAACACTGACCCACAGGCTCCTCAATAACACTGACCCACAGGCTCCTCAATAACACTGACCCACAGGCTCCTCAATAACACTGACCCACAGGCACTGACACTGACCCAGGCTCCTCAATAACACTGACCCACAGGCTCCTCAATAACACTGACCCACAGGCTCCTCAATAACACTGACCCACAGGCTCCTCAATAACACCCCACAGGCTCCTCAATAACACTGACCCACAGGCTCCTCAATGACCCATGGCTCCTCAATAACACTGCAGGCTCCTCAATAACACTGACCCACAGGCTCCTCAATAACACTGACCCACAGGCTCCTCAATAACACTGACCCACAGGCTCCTCAATAACACTGACCCACAGGCTCCTCAATAACACTGACCCACAGGCTCCTCAATAACACTGACCCACAGGCTCCTCAATAACACTGACCCACAGGCTCCTCAATAACACTGACCCACAGGCTCCTCAATAACACTGACCCACAGGCTCCTCAATAACACTGACCCACAGGCTCCTCAATAACACTGACCCACAGGCTCCTCAATAACACTGACCCACAGGCTCCTCAATAACACTGACTGACCCACAGGCTCCTCAATAACACTGACCCACAGGCTCCTCAATAACACTGACCCACAGGCTCCTCAATAACACTGACCCACAGGCTCCTCAATAACACTGACCCACAGGCTCCTCAATAACACTGACCCACAGGCTCCTCAATAACACTGACCCACAGGCTCCTCAATAACACTGACCCACAGGCTCCTCAATAACACTGACCCACAGGCTCCTCAATAACACTGACCCACAGGCTCCTCAATAACACTGACCCACAGGCTCCTCAATAACACTGACCCACAGGCTCCTCCATAACACTGACTCACAGGCTGCTCAATAACACTGACCCACAGGCTGCTCAATAACACTGACCCACAGGCTGCTCAATAACACTGACCCACAGGCTCCTCAATAACACTGACCCACAGGCTGCTCAATAACACTGACCCACAGGCTGCTCAATAACACTGACCTCCAGGCCGGGCTCCTCAATAACACTGACCTCCAGGCCGGGCTCCTCAATAACACTGACCCACAGGCTCCTCAATAACACTGACCCACAGGCTGCTCAATAACACTGACCCACAGGCTCCTCAATAACACTGACCCACAGGCTGCTCAATAACACTGACCCACAGGCTCCTCAATTACACTGACCTCCAGGCCGGGCTCCTCAATAACACTGACCCACAGGCTCCTCAATAACACTGACCCACAGGCTCCTCAATAACACTGACCCACAGGCTCCTCAATAACACTGACCCACAGGCTGCTCAATAACACTGACCCACAGGCTGCTCAATAACACTGACCCACAGGCTGCTCAATAACACTGACCCACAGGCTCCTCAATAACACTGACCCACAGGCTCCTCAATAACACTGACCCACAGGCTCCTCAATAACACTGACCCACAGGCTGCTCAATAACACTGACCCACAGGCAACACTGACCCACAGGCTGCTCAATAACACTGACCCACAGGCTGCTCAATAACACTGACCCACAGGCTGCTCAATAACACTGACCCACAGGCTCCTCAATAACACTGACCCACAGGCTCCTCAATAACACTGACCCACAGGCTGCTCAATAACACTGACCCACAGGCTGCTCAATAACACTGACCCACAGGCTCTTCAATAACACTGACCCACAGGCTCCTCAATTACACTGACCTCCAGGCCGGGCTCCTCAATAACACTGACCCACAGGCCAGGCTCCTCAATAACACTGTCAAACATACAGTATATCTGGATCTATAATCTGCATCATCTGTAGTATTCTGTGTTCTTGGAATAGTAGAACTAAGCAGAAAGTCTGAACATGTGTTGTACATTTGAAGAGCTACAGGTATGTAGGAAGTCTGCAGTATTTTCACTCAAATGAAAGAGTACTTCCTGTCCATTATGGTGTTTACAGCCCCTTCTAGGTAGTTGTGTACAGAACCGTTACAGAGCCACCCTGCTAGTCTGTGAAGTTCAACAAAAACTGTTCACTATGAATCAAGTTTAACAGTCTAAACACAGACATGACATTTAACCTTCTGAACTAGCAGTGGACCTTTTAACATCCCCCCCCACACACACACACACACACACATACACACACACACACACACACACACACACACACACACACACACACACACACACACACACACACACACACACACACACACACACACACACACACACACACACACACACACACACACACACACACGTGCAAGCACGCACACCACAACCACCACCTTGATTTAAACCAAGGTAAGGAGCCTATAGCTCTACTCTCTGCACTTTGAGCCTTGTTTTATTGGACAGAGAGGAGCCACTACCTCATGTATGTAGCAGGCCCATGTACTAACATGACTCAATAAAACAAGTCTGGGTGGGTGGTCAAACCTCTCTCTATATATACTATCTCAGTTACGTAGCAGTCCCATGTACCAACATGGCTCTGAGCCCCGGTTCAATAAAACAAGTCTGGGTGGGTGGTCCAACCTCTCTCTATATATATAGACGCACTATCTCATGTCTCTATATAATATCTTGTGTATGTAACAGGCCCGAGGGCTGTTGCTGTGACCGTATTACCGCCACACTGGCACTCATGAGTCATGACCGCAGTAAAATTCCACATGACTGTTGGGTCACGGTAATCACCTCTCAGGACATGCTTTGGTAGTACTCAACTCACTACTGACCTGGCTAATGGCCTGGTACTCAGGGCTCTATTGTCCCTCCATCAGGTCCTAATGGTCTGGTGCTCAGGGTTCTATTGTCCCTCTATCAGGTCCTAATGGCTTAGTACTCAGGGTTCTATTGTCCCTTCATGAGGTCCTAAAGGCCTGGTACTCAGGGCTCTATTGTCCCTCCATCAGGTCTTAATGGCCTGGTACTCAGGGCTCTATTGTCCCTCCATCAGGTCCTAAAGGCCTGGTACTCAGGGATCTACTGTCCCTCCATCAGGTCTTAATGGCCTGGTACTCAGGGATCTACTGTCCCTCCATCAGGTCTTAATGGCCTGGTACTCAGGGATCTACTGTCCCTCCATCAGGTCTTAATGGCCTGGTACTCAGGGATCTACTGTCCCTCCATCAGGTCTTAATGGCCTGATACTCAGGGCTCTATTGTCCCTCTAACCACTCTGACCACTCTGCAAATTCCATCGAAAATCACATCAAACACTGATCATCAAAACAGTATTGTGCTTTTAAAACTCACCTCACTGTGATTGACCAGTTTGAAGAAAGAAGTTCAACAACAACAGAGTGGACAACATGGTTGTTGTGGATGTTGTTTCAAAACCTAACAATGAAATGGACAGTGTTTTCTAAGGTGATGATTCATTCAAAACACCATTATGCATATTAGAGCTCATACACAGGTCTATATTCAGAGCCTTCAGGAAGTATTCAGACCCCTTCCCTTGTTCCACATTTTCTTACGTTACAGCCTGAATCCTAAAATGGATTCGATCATTTGTTCCCTTCATCAATCTACATACAATACCCTATAATGACAAAGTGAAAACAGTTTTTATAAGTGTTTGCTATTATATTACAAATAAAAACAGAAATATCTTATTTACATAAGTATTCAGACCCTTTGTTATGAGACTTGAAATTGAGCTCAGGTGCATCCTGTTTCCATTGATCATCCTTGAGATGTTTCTACAACTTGATACCATTTGAGTCCACCTGTGGTGAATTCAATTGACTGGACATGATTTGGAAAGGCACACAGCTGTCTATATAAGGTCCCACAGTTGACAGTGCATGTCAGCGCAAAAACCAAGCCATGAGGTCGAGGGAATTGTCCGGAGAGCTCCGAGACAGAATTGGGTTGAGGCACAGATCTGGGGAAGGGGTACCAAAAAATGCCTGCTTGGAGTTTGCCAAAAGGCATCTAAAGGACTCTCAGACCATGAGAAACAAGATTCTCTGGTCTGATTAAACCAAGATTGAACTCTTTGGCCTGAATGCCAAGCATCTCGTCTGGAGGAAACCTGGCACCATCCCTACAGTGAAGCATTGTGGTGGCAGCATCCTGCTGTGGGGATGTTTTTCAGCAGCAGGGACAGGGAGACCCCATAGGACGGTGGTGAGGGGGGGGGGTGTTGATGTTTACATGGCTTCAGATAATTGATGCATGTCTGTGTTTCGGTCGAGGGCTCCTGTCTCCATTGTAACCAAATATGTGACTTCATTGTTACCAGTATGTGTGTGGTCTCTGGTTTCTGATTGGAGAGCTGGTTACTGATGTACCATTCTCTAACTGCAGTTAGGTGTATTGGTTGACATTACATCATGCATTTGATAGAAGGAGACGAGGGGAAGAAGAGAGGGGTTAGCAGGCTTTAGGGAGACTTGTGTTCCTCTCCCCTCCAATAGAGACACACACTGTGGGTTTGGGCAGGGTGGATGGGGCTGGATGAGGAGGGTAGACTAGAGGGACCTGACATGCCATTATCTAGTAGGACTTATAATGCAGTCGGGGGGAATAGTCAATACACTGATTCAATACACTGATTTATTTACTACGGGGTTGACGAGCAATTTCTACCAGACCAGTGTTTCCTCTGGATAGAGAGACATCCTCAAACACCCTCTTGTCCCTGTCTCCTGTCTCACCTCCACTCTCCCTCTCCTTTAGGAGAGAGCTTTAGAAGCCATGATTTGATTTAAGAGGTCTACTTAACTCATAGTTATTATACCCTAACAACACAGAGGTCTACTTAACTCAGTTATTATACCCTAACAACAGAACAGAGGTCTACTTAACTCCTAGTTATTATACCCTAACAACACAGAGGTCTACTTAACTCAGTTATTATACCCTAATAACACAGAGGTCTACTTAACTCAGTTATTATACCCTAACAACAGAACACAGAGGTCTACTTAACTCAGTTATTATACCCTAATAACACAGAGGTCTACTTAACTCAGTTATTATACCCTAACAACACAGAGGTCTACTTAACTCCTAGTTATTATACCCTAACAACACAGAGGTCTACTTAACTCAGTTATTATACCCTAACAACACAGAGGTCTACTTAACTCATAGTTATTATACCCTAACAACACAGAGGTCTACTTAACTCATAGTTATTATACCCTAACAACACAGAGGTCTACTTAACTCCTAGTTATTATACCCTAACAACAGAACACAGAGGTCTACTTAACTCATAGTTATTATACCCTAACAACAGAACACAGAGGTCTACTTAACTCCTAGTTATTATACCCTAACAACACAGAGGTCTACTTAACTCATAGTTATTATACCCTAACAACACAGAGGTCTACTTAACTCATAGTTATTATACCCTAACAACAGAACACAGAGGTCTACTTAACTCATAGTTATTATACCCTAACAACACAGAGGTCTACTTAACTCATAGTTATTATACCCTAACAACAGAACACAGAGGTCTACTTAACTCATAGTTATTATACCCTAACAACACAGAGGTCTACTTAACTCATAGTTATTATACCCTAACAACACAGAGGTCTTCTTAACTCATAG
>NW_025746098.1:80000-87500 GCF_021184085.1 Oncorhynchus gorbuscha
GCCACTAGGGGGAACAGAGAGCGCTATTACCATCAAGTAGGGTTGTGGTTTGCTCAGGCGTTGTGGATGGGGGTTAAGGGAAGGGAAAGGGGAGGCCGAGTCAGCTCAGGTGTTGTGGACAGGGGGTTAAGGGAAAGGGGAGACCTAGTCAGCTCAGGTGTTGTGGACAGGGGGTTAAGGGAAAGGGGAGACCTAGTCAGCTCAGGTGTTGTGGACAGGGGGTTAAGGGAAAGGGGAGACCTAGTCATCTCAGGTGTTGTGGACAGGGGTTAAGGGAAAGGGGAGACCTAGTCAGCTCAGGTGTTGTGGACAGGGGTTAGGGGAAGGGAAAGGGGAGACCTAGTCAGCTCAGGTGTTGTGGACAGGGGGTTAGGGGAAGGGAAAGGGGGAGACCTAGTCAGCTCAGGTGTTGTGGACAGGGGGTTAGGGGAAGGGAAAGGGGAGGCCTAGTCAGCTCAGGTGTTGTGGACAGGGGGTTAGGGGAAGGGAAAGGGGAGGCCTAGTCAGCTCAGGTGTTGTGGACAGGGGGTTAGGGGAAAGGGGAGACCTAGTCAGCTCAGGTGTTGTGGACAGGGGTTAGGGGAAGGGAAAGGGAGGCCTAGTCAGCTCAGGTGTTGTGGACAGGGGGTTAGGGGAAGGGAAAGGGGAGACCTAGTCAGCTCAGGTGTTGTGGACAGGGGGTTAGGGGAAGGGAAAGGGGAGGCCTAGTCAGCTTAGGTGTTGTGGACAGGGGGTTAGGGGAAGGGAAAGGGGAGGCCTAGTCAGCTCAGGTGTTGTGGACAGGGGGTTAAGGGAAGGGAAAGGGGAGGTCAGCTCAGGTGTTGTGGACAGGGGGTTAAGGGAAGGGAAAGGGGGAAGGAGACCTAGTCAGCTCAGGTGTTGTGGACAGGGGTTAAGGGAAGGGAAGGGAGACCTAGTCAGCTCAGGTGTTGTGGACAGGGGGTTAAGGGAAGGGAAAGGGGAAGGAGACCTAGTCAGCTCAGGTGTTGTGGACAGGGGGTTAAGGGAAGGGAAAGGGGAAGGGAGACCTAGTCAGCTCAGGTGTTGTGGACAGGGGGTTAGGGGAAGGGAAAGGGGAGACCTAGTCAGCTCAGGCATTGTGGACAGGGGTTAAGGGAAGGGAAAGGGAGACCTAGTCAGCTCAGGTGTTGTGGATGGGGGTTAGGGAAGGGAAAGGGGAGACCTAGTCAGCTCAGGTGTTGTGGACAGGGGGTTAAGGGAAGGGAAAGGGGGAGACCTAGTCAGCTCAGGCATTGTGGACAGGGGGTTAAGGGAAGGGAAAGGGGAGACCTAGTCAGCTCAGGTGTTGTGGACAGGGGGTTAAGGGAAGGGAAGGGGGAGACCTAGTCAGCTCAGGCATTGTGGACAGGGGGTTAAGGGAAGGGAAAGGGGAGACCTAGTCAGCTCAGGTGTTGTGGACAGGGGGTTAAGGGAAGGGAAAGGGGAGACCTAGTTAGTTGTACAACTGAATTCCTTCAACTGAAATGAGTCTTCCTCTGAATCAGAGAGGTGTGGGGGGTGCCTTAATCAACGTCCACGTCTTCGTTGCCTGGGGAACAGTGGGTTAACTGCCAACGACAGATTTTTACATTGTCAGTTCGGGTTACTGGCCCAGCATTCTAACCACTAGGCTACCTGCCACCACTGGCCCAACGCTCTAACCACTAGGCTACCTGCCACCACTGGCCCAACGCTCTAACCACTAGGCTACCTGCCACCACTGGCCCAACGCTCTAACCACTAGGCTACCTGCCACCACTGGGCCAACGCTCTAACCACTAGGCTACCTGCCACCACAGGGCTAAAGCTCTAACCACTAGGCTACCTGCCACCACAGGGCCAACGCTCTAACCACTAGGCTACCTGCCACCACAGGCCAGCGTTCTAACCACTAGGCTACCTGCCACCACTGGGCCAACGCTCTAACCACTAGGCTACCTGCCACCACTGGGCCAACGCTCTAACCGAAAGGTTGCAAGTTCGAATCCCCGAGCTGACAAGGTACAAATCTGTCATTCTGCCCCTGAACAGGCAGTTAACCCACTGTTCCTAGGCTGTCATTGAAAATAATAATTTGTTCTTAACTGACTTGCCTCGTAAAATAAAGGTAAAATTAAAAATTAAAATTAAATCCTTTACTATAACCCTTACTATAACCCTTACTATAACCCTTACCTTAACCATTGAAAGTTGACATTTTTCCCCCTCTGGACAAACGTCAGATATAGAAGTCAGACCGTGAAGGTGGAGAGGAGTGACTGGTCCACAGGGGAGAGGATCTGTGTGGAGAGGAGAGGAGTGACTGGTCCACAGGGAGAGGGTCTGTGTGGAGAGGGAGAGGGAGACTGGTCCACAGGGGAGAGGGTCTGTGTGGAGAGGAGAGGAGAGGAGAGGAGAGGAGAGGAGGGAGAGGAGAGGAGAGGAGGAGAGGAGAGGAGAGGAGAGGAGAGGAGAGGAGAGGAGAGGAGGAGGGAGAGGAGAGGGAGTGACTGGTCCACAGGGAGAGGGTCTGTGTGGAGAGGAGAGGAGTGACTGGTCCACAGGGAGAGGGTCTGTGTGGAGAGGAGAGGGGTGACTGGTCCACAGGGGAGAGAGAGATTAATATAACAGATTTACACTCCTCTCAGGCTTCAAGACCCCCAAGACCCTCTTCCTCCCCTACACACACTTCCCCCTCTACTCCCCTATCCCCCCCCTACTCCCCTATCCCTCCCCTCCCTCCCCTATCCCTCCCTCTCCTCCCCTATCCCCCCCACTACTCCCGTATATGTCCCCTCTCCTCCCCTATCCCTCCCCCACCCTACTCCCCTATCCCTCTCCCCACTCCCCCTCTCCTCTATCCCTCCCCCACTCCCCCCCTATCACACCCCCTATCCCTCCCCCACCCCCTCTACTCCAATATCCCTCCCCACTCCCCCTCTCCTCCTCTATCCCTCCCCCACTACTCCCTATCCCTCCCCACTCCCCCTCTCCTCCTCTATCCCTCCCCCACTCCTATCACACCCCTATCCCTCCCCCACTCCCCTCTATCCCTCCAATATCCTCCCCCACTCCCCTCTCCTCCTCTATCCCTCCCCCCCACTACTCCCTATCCCTCCCCCACTCCCCCCTCTCCCCTCTATCCCCTCCCCCCCACTCCCCCATCCCCCCCACTCCCCTCTCCCCATCCCCTATCCCTCCCCCCCTCTCCTCCTCCTCTATCCCTCCCCACCCCTCTCCCCTATCCCTCCCCACTCCCCCTCTCTCCTCCTCTATCCCTCCCCAATCCCCCCCCCACTCCCTCCCCACTCCCCCTATCCTCCCCTCTACTCCCCTATCCCTCCCCACTCCCCATCTCCTCCCCTATCCTCCCCCCTCCCCCTCTACTCCCCTATCCCTCCCCATCTCTCCCCATCTCCTCCCTCCCCTATCCCTCCCCCTCTACTCCCCCTCTCCTCCCCCCTATCCCTCCCCACTCCCTCTCCTCCCCATAACCCTCCCCTCACCTCCCTATCCCTCCCCCACTCCCCTCTACTCCCCACTCTTCATCTCCTCCCCTATCCTTCCCCCTCGCCTCCCCTATCCCTCCCCCACTCCCCCCTCTACTCCCCACTCTTCATCTCCTCCCTATCCTTCCCCCTCGCCTCCCCCCATCCCTCCCCCACTCCCCCTCTACTCCCCACTCTTCATCTCCTCCCCTATCCTTCCCCCTCGCCTCCCTATCCCTCCCCCACTCCCCCTCTACTCCCCCACTCTTCATCTCCTCCCCCTATCCTTCCCCTCGCCTCCCCTATCCCTCCCCCACTCCCCCTCTACTCCCCACTCTTCATCTCCTCCCTTATCCCTCCCTTATCCCTCCCCTACTCCCCCTCTACTCCCCACTCTTCATCTCCTCCTCTATCCCTCACTCCCCCTCTCCCTCCTTTATCCCTCCCCCACTCCCCCTCTACTCCCCCACTCTTCATCTCCTCCCCCTATCCCTCACTCCCCCTCGCCTCCCTATCCCTCCCCACTCCCCCCACTCTTCATCTCCCCACTCTTCCCCCTCGCCTCCCTCCTCCCCCACTCCCCTATCCTTCCCCCTTTATCCTCCTCCCCCTATTCCTCCCCCCCCACTCCCCCTCCCCTCTACTCCCCACTCTTCATCTCCTCCCCTATCCCTCCCACACTCCCCTCCCTCCCCACTTTATCCCTCCCTTCATCTCTCCCTCGCCTCCCTTCCCTCCCCCCATCCCTCCCACTCCCCACTCTTCCTCCTTTATCCCTCCCACCTCCCCCACTCGCCTCCTTTCATCCCTCCCATCCACTCCCCTCTCCTCCTTTATCCCTCCCCCTCCCCCCTCACCTCTTTATCCCTCCCCTACCTCCCCCTCGCCTCCTTTCCCTCCCTCCCCTCTACTCCCCCTCTTCATCGCCTCCCCTATCCCTCCCACCTCCCCCTCTACCTCTCTTCCTCCCCTATCCCTCCCCACTCCCCTCTACTCCCCCTCTTCTCCTTCCCATCCCTCCCACACTCCCCCTCGCCTCCTTTATCCCTCCCCCACTCCCCCTCTTCATCTCCTCCCCTCTCCCTCTCCTTTTATTTGTCACGGCTGTTGTGGAACTTAATGTCACTTTAAAATGAGTGTCACCCTTGGGAGTTTTTAGTTACAACTCCCCCTCAATCCAGCATCCTGGTGAATCCTCTCTGTCTCTATCTCTTTCTCCTCCCCTCTCTCTCTCCCCACTCTCTCTCTCTCTCCTCCCCCTCTCCTCCCCACTCTCTTATCCCTCCCACTCTCCCCTCTCCCTCCCCACTCTCCCTCTCTGTGTCCCTCCCACACTCTCTCTCTCTCTTCATCTCCTCCCTCTCCCTCTCTCTCTATCTCCCACTCTCTCTCTCCCCTATCCCTCTCTCTCTCCCCTCTCTCCTCTGTCTGTAACCTCCCCCCTTAGAGCCTCCACTGTCCCCCTTCTAACCTGTTATCCCAACACTGTCTACAGCCTGTTAGAGCAACACTGTATGTAACCTGTTAGAGCAACACTGTAACCTCCTTAGAGCAACACTGTCTGTAACCTGTTATCCCAACCAATGTCTCCTTTCCTGTCCCACGCAACACTGTCCTTTAACCTGTTAGAGCAACCCTCTCTCCTTTATCCCTCCACTGTCTGTAACCTGTTAGAGCAACCTGTATGTAACCTGTTGCTGGTCAGGAGAACTAAAGCAGCTCCACATCGTCAGGGGAACTAAAGCAGCTCCACTGTCAGGAGAACTAAAGCAGCTCCACCTCGTCAGGAGAACTCCCAGCAGCTCCACATGTCAGGAGAACTCTCCACATGTCCAGGAGAACTAAAGCAGCTCCACATGTCAGGAGAACTTTATCCCTCCACATGTCAGGAAACTAAATCAGCTCCACACTGTCAGGAGAACTTTATCCCTCCCCCATGTCCAGGAGAACTAAAGCAGCTCCACATGTCAGGAGAACTAAAGCAACCACATGTCTGGAGAACTAAAGCAGCTCCTGTCTCCTGTTAGAACTAAAGCAGCTCAACACTGTCAGGGGAACTAAAGCAGCTCCACATGTCAGGGGCAACTAAAGCAGCTCCACATGTCAGGAGTTAGAGCAACTAAAGCAGCTCCACAACACTGTGTAACCTGTGAGCAACACTGTAAAGTTAGAGCTCCACATGTCAGGAGAACTAAAGTCAGCTCTGTTGCTGGTCAGGAGAACTAAAAGCAGCTCCACATGTCAGGAGAACTAAAGCAGCTCCACATGTCAGGAGAACTAAAGCAGCTCCACATGTCAGGAGAACTAAAGCAGCTCCACATGTCAGGAGAACTAAAGCAGCTCCACATGTCAGGAGAACTAAAGCAGCTCCACATGTCAGGAGAACTAAAGCAGCTCCACATGTCAGGGGAACTAAAGCAGCTCCACATGTCAGGAGAACTAAAGCAGCTCCATCATGTCAGGAGAACTAAAGCAGCTCCACATGTCAGGAGAACTAAAGCAGCTCCACATGTCAGGAGAACTAAAGCAGCTCCACATGTCAGGAGAACTAAAGCAGCTCCACATGTCAGGGGAACTAAAGCAGCTCCACATGTCAGGAGAACTAAAGCAGCTCCACATGTCAGGAGAACTAAAGCAGCTCCACATGTCAGGAGAACTAAAGCAGCTCCACATGTCAGGAGAACTAAAGCAGCTCCACATGTCAGGAGAACTAAAGCAGCTCCACATGTCAGGAGAACTAAAGCAGCTCCACATGTCAGGGAACTAAAGCAGCTCCACATGTCAGGGGAACTAAAGCAGCTCCACATGTCAGGAGAACTAAAGCAGCTCCACATGTCAGGCTCCACATGAAACTAAAGCAGCTCCACATGTCAGGAGAACTAAAGCAGCTCCACATGTCAGGAGAACTAAAGCAGCTCCACATGTCAGGAGAACTAAAGCAGCTCCACATGTCAGGAGAACTAAAGCAGCTCCACATGTCAGGAGAACTAAAGCAGCTCCACATGTCAGGAGAACTAAAGCAGCTCCACATGTCAGGAGAACTAAAGCAGCTCCACATGTCAGGAGAACTAAAGCAGCTCCAGGAGAACATGTCAGGAGAACTAAAGCAGCTCCACATGTCAGGAGAACTAAAGCAGCTCCACATGTCAGGAGAACTAAAGCAGCTCCACATGTCAGGAGAACTAAAGCAGCTCCACATGTCAGGAGAACTAAAGCAGCTCCACATGTCAGGAGAACTAAAGCAGCTCCACATGTCAGGAGAACTAAAGCAGCTCCATGTCAGGAGAACTAAAAGCAGCTCCACATGTCAGGAGAACTAAAGCAGCTCCACATGTCAGGAGAACTAAAGCAGCTCCACATGTCAGGAGAACTAAAGCAGCTCCACATGTCAGGAGAACTAAAGCAGCTCCACATGTCAGGAGAACTAAAGCAGCTCCACATGTCAGGAGAACTAAAGCAGCTCCACATGTCAGGAGAACTAAAGCAGCTCCACATGTCAGGGAAACAAACAAACAAACAAACAAACAAACAAACAAAACAAACACATACACACAGTGGATAGCAGGTGGTGATGTGATGTGTTGATGCTGTCGTTTCTCTGAGATCGTCAGTACCTGGCTGCTCTACCTGCTGCATCTGTATGTGTGTGTGTGTGTGTGTGTGTGTGTGTGTGTGTGTGTGTGTGTGTGTGTGTGTGTGTGTGTGTGTGTGTGTGTGTGTGTGTGTGTGAACTGTGTGTGTGTGTGTGTGTGTGTGTGTGTGTGTGTGTGTGTGTGTGTGTGTGTGCACGTTCACATGCATGTGTGTGTCTGTGTGCTTCACTTCACAGTCCTCCCCCAGCTCTGTGTTTTCTCTCTGAGAACCAAGTGGCCCTGTGTGGCTGGAAGAGGATAGCTCTATAAAAGCTTCAGTTAGGGGCCGTGTGTAGGGGAGGGAGAGAGGGAGGGTGGGAGGAGGGAGAAAGGGAGGGGGTGGGACAGGGTGCATAGCTAAACCTGGGAGGGACAGGGAGGGGAGGGAGGGAGGAGAGAGG
>NW_025746098.1:100000-110000 GCF_021184085.1 Oncorhynchus gorbuscha
TAGGAGAGGGCCTAGAACAGAGCCCTGGGGGACACCAGTGGTGAGAGCGCGTGGTGAGGAGACAGATTCTCGCCACGCCACCTGGTAGGAGCGACCTGTCAGGTAGGACGCAATCCAAGCGTGGGCCGCGCCGGAGATGCCCAACTCGGAGAGGGTGGAGAGGAGGATCTGATGGTTCACAGTATCGAAGGCAGCCGATAGATCTAGAAGGATGAGAGCAGAGGAGAGAGAGTTAGCTTTAGCAGTGCGGAGCGCCTCCGTGATACAGAGGAGAGCAGTCTCAGTTGAATGACTAGTCTTGAAACCTGACTGATTTGGATCAAGAAGGTCATTCAGAGAGAGATAGCGGGAGAGCTGGCCAAGGACGGCACGTTCAAGAGTTTTGGAGAGAAAAGAAAGAAGGGATACTGGTCTGTAGTTGTTGACATCGGAGGGATCGAGTGTAGGTTTTTTCAGAAGGGGTGCAACTCTCGCAGGTTGTTGAGCGGCCGGCCGTCACAAGACGCGAGATTTCATCTGGAGAGAGAGGGGAGAAAGAGGTCAGAGCACAGGGTAGGGCAGTGTGAGCAGAACCAGCGGTGTCGTTTGACTTAGCAAACGAGGATCGGATGTCGTCGACCTTCTTTTCAAAATGGTTGACGAAGTCATCTGCAGAGAGGGAGGAGGGGGGGGGGGAGGATTCAGGAGGGAGGAGAAGGTGGCAAAGAGCTTCCTAGGGTTAGAGGCAGATGCTTGGAATTTAGAGTGGTAGAAAGTGGCTTTAGCAGCAGAGACAGAGGAGGAAAATGTAGAGAGGAGGGAGCGAAAGGATGCCAGGTCCGCAGGGAGGCGAGTTTTCCTCCATTTCCGCTCGGCTGCCCGGAGCCCTGTTCTGTGAGCTCGCAATGAGTCATCGAGCCACGGAGCGGGAGGGGAGGACCGAGCCACGGAGCGGGAGGGAGGACCGAGCCGGCCTGGAGGATAGGGGACATAGAGAGTCAAAGGATGCAGAGAGGGAGGAGAGGAGGGAGGTTCTGTGAGCTCACACACACACACACACACACACACACACACACACACACACACACACACACACACACACACACACACACACACACACACACACACACACACACACACACACACACACACACACACACACACACGTGGATCAGGTTCAGCTGTGTTTGCACAGTTCAGTAGATCTAATAGCCTACACACACACACACACACACACACACACACACACACACACACACACACACACACACACACACACACACACACACACACACACACACACACACACACACACACACACACACACACACACACACACATTGGGTCACAATTCACACACACTGGGTCACCAAAACCCCACCTTGAGATGCCTCTGCCACCACCTAATCCAGGCATAAATAGCTGCCTCTCCATAGATCTTCATTAGGCAGAACCCTGGTCATATCTGTGGTAGAGGGGTAGACAGTGGGAGTATAGAAAGAGCTTTACAACGACAGTGTCTCAGTGTTTCAGAGCTTTCTGAGATGTTTAGAGGTGTGTTGAATAGCTCCTATTCATCCAGCCCCACTGTGGGGTGTCCTGGGAACCCTTTTCAATCATTCTCCCCTTCATTCCTCTGTGATGAGATGGAACGGAGTAGATGGTGTAAGATGGTGTAAGATGGTGTGTTCATTCAGCTGCTGCATGTGCTGTCCTTCATCCTCATCGAGCCTGTCTCTATTCACTTCCTACTCCACTTCCCATGGAGCCACGTTTCAACTGTCTCTCCTCCTCCTCCTCCTCCAGATCATCCCTCCTCTCCTGGACCTGAACCAGAACCGCAGTAAGCTGAAGATGTATATTGGTCACCTGAGAGACCTGTGTCAGGAGAGAGACCCCCAGATCCTGCAGGACCTGACACCTCCCTCCTCCTACCACAACTCTCAACACACCGCCTGGGAGACACAGCTTCACAACATGACCCCAGAGCAGGTAGGAGTCTGACCTCTAACCCCTGACCCCTAACCCTTCCTCCTACCACAGCTCTCAACACACCGCCTGGGAGACACAGCTTCACAACATGACCCCAGAGCAGGTAGGACTCTGACCTCTAACCCCTGACCGCTAACCCCTCTCCAGTACTAGAGTTTTTCAGAGCCAGCTGGTGTTGGCATGTCTATGTCCTGATTCCCTCTGGACTGGGTTCTGATTCAATCAAACCAATGATGATCATTCAATTCACTTTGAGCAGTAAGGTTCAGCTGTTCAGTAGATCTAATAGCCTACACACACACACACACACACACACACACACACACACACACACACACACACACACACACACACACACACACACACACACACACACACACACACACACACACACACACACACACACACACACACACACACACACACTCACATATTTTAATTTTAATTTTTTAATTTTACCTTTATTTAACCAGGCAAGTCAGTTAAGAACATATTCTTATTTTCAATGACGGCCTGGGAACAGTGGGTTAACTGCCTGTTCAGGGGCAGAACGACAGATTTGTACCTTGTCAGCTCAGGGGTTTGAACTTGCAACCTTCCGGTTACTAGTCCAACGCTCTAACCACTAGGCTACACTGCCGCCCCCACCCACACACACACACACACACACACACACACACACACACACGCACGCACGCGCACACACACACACACACACACACACACACACACACGCACACGCACACACACACACACAGCCTAGTTAAGTAAAGGTTCAATAAAACAATGAATAAATGAAGTACACACACAGTTAGGGAACCTCAGTCACTGAGGAAAGTCTCCTACAGAAACAGCATTGATGGAGCCTTTCTCTCCTGTTCTGTGGACAGAAAACTCCCCCCCGACAAAACAGAGTTTACTCTCGGAAAAATCAAATAAATATCTTAAAGATGGTTTGTTCTTCAGCCAAACGGTTGTCATCGGGTAGACCACATGAAGAAAATAAATGCTTTTCAATATTGTCGTCTCGAGCCAAAAACCTGCCTTGTATTCAGTCCCCCCCCCAGCTAGAAAACAGTCCCCCCCAGCCCAGCTAGAAAACAGTCCCCCCCCCAGCCCAGCTAGAAAACAGTCCCCCCCCCAGCCCAGCTAGAAAACAGCCCCCCCAGCCCAGCTAGAAAACAGTCCCCCCCAGCCCGGCTAGAAAACAGTCCCCCCAGCCCAGCTAGAAAACAGTCCCCCCCCAGCCCAGCTAGAAAACAGTCCCCCCCCCCCAGCCCAGCTAAAAACAGTCCCCAGCCCAGCTAGAAAACAGTCCCCCCCCAGCTAGCCCAGCTAGAAAACAGTCCCCCCCAGCCCAGCTAGAAAACAGTCCCCCCCCAGCCCAGCTAGAAAACAGTCCCCCAGCCCAGCTAGAAAACAGTCCCCCCCAGCCCAGCTAGAAAACAGTCCCCCCCAGCCCAGCTAGAAAACAGTCCCCCCCAGCCCAGCTAGAAAACAGTCCCCCCCCCAGCCCAGCTAGAAAACAGTCCCCCCCCAGCCCAGCTAGAAAACAGTCCCCCCCAGCCCAGCTAGAAAACAGTCCCCCCAGCCCAGCTAGAAAACAGTCCCCCCAGCTAGAAAACAGTCCCCCCCAGCCCAGCTAGAAAACAGTCCCCCCCCAGCCCAGCTAGAAAACAGTCCCCCCCAGCCCAGCTAGAAAACAGTCCCCCCCAGCCCAGCTAGAAAACAGTCCCCCCAGCCCAGCTAGAAAACAGTCCCCCCCCAGCCCAGCTAGAAAACAGTCCCCCCCCCCAGCCCAGCTAGAAAACAGTCCCCCCCCAGCCCAGCTAGAAAACAGTCCCCCCCTAGAAAAAAACAGTCCCCCCAGCTAGAAAACAGTCCCCCCAGCCCAGCTAGAAAACAGTCCCCCCCAGCTAGAAAACAGTCCCCCCAGCCCAGCTAGAAAACAGTCCCCCCTAGAAAACAGCCCAGCTAGAAAACAGTCCCCCCCAGCCCAGCTAGAAAACAGTCCCCCCCAGCCCAGCTAGAAAACAGTCCCCCCCCCAGCCCAGCTAGAAAACAGTCCCCCCCCAGCTAGAAAACAGTCCCCCCCCCAGCTAGAAAACAGTCCCCCCCCCAGCCCAGCTAGAAAACAGTCCCCCCCAGCCCAGCTAGAAAACAGTCCCCCCCCAGCCCAGCTAGAAAACAGTCCCCCCCCAGCTAGAAAACAGTCCCCCAGCCCAGCTAGAAAACAGTCCCCCCCAGCTAGAAAACAGTCCCCCCAGCCCAGCTAGAAAACAGTCCCCCCCCCCAGCCCAGCTAGAAAACAGTCCCCCCCAGCCCAGCTAGAAAACAGTCCCCCCAGCCCAGCCAGTCCCCCCCCCAGCTAGAAAACAGTCCCCCCAGCCCAGCTAGAAAACAGTCCCCCCCAGCCCAGCTAGAAAACAGTCCCCCCCAGCCCAGCTAGAAAACAGTCCCCCCCCAGCCCAGCTAGAAAACAGTCCCCCCAGCCCGGCTAGAAAACAGTCCCCCAGCCCAGCTAGAAAACAGTTCCCCCCCCAGCTAGCCCGGCTAGAAAACAGTCCCCCCCAGCCCAGCTAGAAAACAGTCCCCCCCAGCCCAGCTAGAAAACAGTCCCCCCAGCCCAGCTAGAAAACAGTCCCCCAGCCCAGCTAGAAAACAGTCCCCCCAGCCCAGCTAGAAAACAGTCCCCCCCAGCCCCCCTCAGCCCAGCTAGAAAACAGTCCCCCCCAGCCCAGCTAGAAAACAGTCCCCCCCCCAGCCCAGCTAGAAAACAGTCCCCCCCAGCCCAGCTAGAAAACAGTCCCCCAGCCCAGCTAGAAAACAGTCCAGTATTGTAGAGGTTCTGGCACCATCGTCTCAGATCACTCTCTCTTTCCTCTGGAGAGAAGCCTGTTGTTTTAGCAGGAGTACAATGTATATCTAGACTTCCAGACAATTTATATTCCCTGCTCTTACAGAACCCAACAAAACCTTACAAATGACTGTGAAGCTGGAAAGAGTTGAACCCTTTTCTAATCTAAGTGTCAATTTACAGACAATTTACTGTGTTGGGCTGAGGACGGGGCTGGGGATAGTTATGTGTTGACGATAGAAGTGAGGAGTACACAGTTGTAGATTAGGGAGGGAGGGAGGGAGGGGGAGGGAGGGAGGGAGGGAGGGGGAGGGAGGGAGGGAGGCAGAGAGAGAGAGAGAGAGAGAGAGAGAGAGAGAGAGAGAGAGAGAGAGAGAGAGAGAGAGAGAGAGAGAGAGAGAGAGAGAGAGAAGGCAGAGAGAGAGAGAGAGAGAGAGAGAGAGAGAGAGAGAGAGAGAGAGAGAGAGAGAGAGAGAGAGAGAGAGAGAGAGAGAGAGAGAGAGAGAGAGAGATGGTTTTTATTGTGAGATGATGCTGACTCCTCCTCCATCTCCTCTTCTGTTTAGCTTCAACACTTCTTCCCACTCCCTCACTCCTCTTCGTCTTCCTCCTCCTTTTCCTCCAGTTAAGGAAATGCATGGTGTTGTTTTGGGTTGTCTTTAGTAAAGAGTGAAACTGTAAATGAGATTAATAAAATAGTCTATATTGGCCTATTTACTTTCTCTAGTGACACATTCCACTCTATAACGAGATACTAATGACATTTACACAGAGTAGGGCCTATGAGAGGCACACACACACACACACACACACACACACACACACACACACACACACACACACACACACACACACACACACACACACACACACACACACACACACACACACACACACACACACACACACACACACACACACACACTGGGTATGGTGTTGTAACGTCAGAGCAGGGCTGGGGCGAGTCAGGGCTAGGAGCAGGGGCGAGTCAGGGCTAGGAGCAGGGACCAGGGGCGAGTCAGGGCTAAGAGCAGGGACCAGGGACAAGTCAGGGCTAGGAGCAGGGACCAGGGACAAGTCAGGGCTAGGAGCAGGGACCAGGGGAGAGTCAGGGCTAGGAGCAGGGACCAGGGGAGAGTCAGGGCTAGGAGCAGGGACCAGGGGAGAGTCAGGGCTAGGAGCAGGGACCAGGGGAGAGTCAGGGCTAGGAGCAGGGACCAGGGGAGAGTCAGGGCTAGGATCAGGGACCAGGGGAGAGTCAGGGCTAGGAGCAGGGACCAGGGGAGAGTCAGGGCTAGGAGCAGGGACCAGGGGAGAGTCGGGGCTAGGAGCAGGGACCAGGGGCGAGTCAGGGCTAAGAGCAGGGACCAGGGACAAGTCAGGGCTAGGAGCAGGGACCAGGGGAGAGTCAGGGCTAAGAGCAGGGACCAGGGGCGAGTCAGGGCTAGGAGCAGGGACCAGGGGCGAGTCAGGGCTAAGAGCAGGGACCAGGGACAAGTCAGGGCTAGGAGCAGGGACCAGGGGCGAGTCAGGGCTAGGAGCAGGGACCAGGGGAGAGTCAGGGCTAGGAGCAGGGACCAGGGGAGAGTCAGGGCTAGGAGCAGGGACCAGGGGCGAGTCAGGGCTAGGAGCAGGGACCAGGGGAGAGTCAGGGCTAGGAGCAGGGACCAGGGGAGAGTCAGGGCTAGGAGCAGGGACCAGGGGCGAGTCAGGGCTAGGAGCAGGGACCAGGGACAAGTCAGGGCTAGGAGCAGGGACCAGGGGAGAGTCAGGGCTAGGAGCAGAGCAGGGACCAGGGGAGAGTCAGGGCAGGGACCAGGGGAGAGTCAGGGCTAGGAGCAGGGACCAGGGGAGAGTCAGGGCTAGGAGCAGGGACCAGGGGAGAGTCAGGGCTAGGAGCAGGGACCAGGGGAGAGTCAGGGCTAGGAGCAGGGACCAGGGGAGAGTCAGGGCTAGGAGCAGGGACCAGGGACAGGGCTAGGAGCAGGGACCAGGGGCGAGTCAGGGCTAAGAGCAGGGACCAGGGACAAGTCAGGGCTAGGAGCAGGGACCAGGGGCGAGTCAGGGCTAGGAGCAGGGACCAGGGGCGAGTCAGGGCTAAGAGCAGGGACCAGGGACAAGTCAGGGCTAGGAGCAGGTTTGTCTGTTGTTGTGACCTAGATGAAGATCAGATCAAATGTTTGACCAATTCACACAGACATCCAGGTAATTCCAAAGGGTTCACCTTCTTTTCTTGCCACTATAAATTATTAATATTGAAACTTGTGGAAAAGTTGGCCTCCGTTTCTACGTAACGCAAATGTTGCATATATTTCCAAACTCCCCACTGGTCCATATTGAAAACATATGAAATACCAGAGAAAACATTTGCCAAATGGAATACATACGTAGAGGATTGCTAGCCTATAGCTGCTTCCCTGTACCCCACTAACTCAAGACACAGCCATGTTATGATGGAGGGTTCAGCCATACAACCAGTCTCCAAGTGTGACAAAACGTTGTCACACACACACAGCACATCCATCCGTTACAGTACAGCAACAGTACTGGTCTCCAGGGACAACAACAGTACTGGTCTCCAGAGACAACAACAGTACTGGTCTCCAGAGGAACAACGACAGTACTGGTCTCCAGAGACAACAACAGTACTGGTCTCCAGAGACAACAACAGGGACATTTACATTTATATTTAAGTCATTTAGCAGACGCTCTTATCCAGAGCGACTTACAAATTGGTGCATTCACCTTATGACATCCAGTGGAACAGTCACTTTACAATAGTGCATCTAAATCTTAAAGGTGGGGGGGTGAGAGGGATTACTTATCCTATCCTAGGTATTCCTTAAAGAGGTGGGGTTTCAGGTGTCTCCGGAAGGTGGTGATTGACTCCGCTGTCCTGGCGTCGTGAGGGAGTTTGTTCCACCATTGGGGGGACAGAGCAGCGAACAGTTTTGACTGGGCTGAGCGGGAGCTGTACTTCCTCAGTGGTAGGGAGGCGAGCAGGCCAGAGGTGGATGAACGCAGTGCCCTTGTTTGGGTGTAGGGCCTGATCAGAGCCTGGAGGTACTGAGGTGCCGTTCCCCTCACAGCTCCGTAGGCAAGCACCATGGTCTTGTAGCGGATGCGAGCTTCAACTGGAAGCCAGTGGAGAGAACGGAGGAGCGGGGTGACGTGAGAGAACTTGGGAAGGTTGAACACCAGACGGGCTGCGGCGTTCTGGATGAGTTGAAGGGGTTTAATGGCACAGGCAGGGAGCCCAGCCAACAGCGAGTTGCAGTAATCCAGACGGGAGATGACAAGTGCCTGGATTAGGACCTGCGCCGCTTCCTGTGTGAGGCAGGGTCGTACTCTGCGGATGTTGTAGAGCATGAACCTACAGGAACGGGCCACCGCCTTGATGTTGGTTGAGAACGACAGGGTGTTGTCCAGGATCACGCCAAGGTTCTTAGCGCTCTGGGAGGAGGACACAATGGAGTTGGTCTCCAACAGTACTGGTCTCCAGAGACAACAACGGTACTGGTCTCCAGGGACAACAACAGTGCTGGTCTCCAGGGACAACAACAGTACTGGTCTCCAGGGACAACAACAGTACTGGTCTCCAGAGACAACAACAGGGACAACAACAGTACTGCTCTCCAGAGGAACAACAACAGTACTGGTCTCCAGGGACAACAACAGTACTGGTCTCCAGAGACAACAACAGGGACAACAACAGTACTGCTCTCCAGAGGAACAACAACAGTACTGGTCTCCAGGGACAACAACAGTACTGGTCTCCAGAGACAACAACAGTACTGGTCTCCAGGGACAACAACATTACTGGTCTCCAGAGACAACAACAGTACTGGTCTCCAGAGGAACAACAACAGTACTGGTCTCCAGGGACAACAACAGTACTGGTCTCCAGAGACAACAACAGTACTGGTCTCCAGGGACAACAACATTACTGGTCTCCAGAGACAACAACAGTACTGGTCTCCAGAGGAACAACAACAGTACTGGTCTCCAGGGACAACAACATTACTGGTCTCCAGAGACAACAACAGTACTGGTCTCCAGGGACAACAACAGTACTGCTCTCCAGAGGAACAACAACAGTACTGGTCTCCAGGGACAACAACAGTACTGGTCTCCAGAGACAACAACAGGGACAACAACAGGGACAACAACAGTACTGCTCTCCAGAGACAACAACAGTACTGGTCTCCAGAGACAACAACAGTACTGGTCTCCAGAGACAACAACAGTACTGGTCTCCAGAGACAACAACAGTACTGGTCTCCAGAGACAACAACAGGGACAACAACAGTACTGGTCTCCAGAGACAACAACAGTACTGGTCTCCAGAGACAACAACAGTACTGGTCTCCAGGGACAACAACATTACTGGTCTCCAGAGACAACAACAGTACTGGTTTCCAGAGGAACAACAACAGTACTGGTCTCCAGGGACAACAACATTACTGGTCTCCAGAGACAACAACACTACTGGTCTCCAGAGGAACAACAACACTACTGGTCTCCAGAGGAACAACAACACTACTGGTCTCCAGAGGAACAACAACACTACTGGTCTCCAGAGGAACAACAACAGTACTGGTCTCCAGGGACAACAACAGGGATCCGTTTGAGATGTGGTTGCTGAATGTAATATAACACCATGTCACTGTGACTGATCACATCCATTACCTTTCTGTCCCCTGCCTCCCTACTTCCCCTCATTCTCCACCCCTCCCTCTTCCTCCCTCCTTCCCCTCCTTCTCCTTCTACTCCCTCCTTCTCCCTCTCCTCCCTTCTACTCCTCCCTCGTTCTCCTACTTCTTCCCCTCATTCTCCACCCCTCCCTCTTCCTCCCTCCTTCTCCTCCCTCCTCCTTCTCCTACTCCCTCCTTCTCCCTCTCCTCCCTTCTACTCCTCCCTCGTTCTCCTACTTCTCCCTTCTCCCTCCTTCTCCTCCTTCTCCCTTCTCCTCCCCTACCTCTTCCTCACTCCTCCCTTCTCCTCCCTCCTTCTCCTTCCCCTCTTTCTTCCTCCCTCCTCTCTCTATGATATATGCTGTTTTCCTGTAATGAGATCAGGTCAACTGTGTACTTATCTGACCAGACATCTCACCCTGTGTCAGAGAGGGGGGGTGGAAGAGAGAGCCAGAGGGAGCGAGAGAGACAGAGAGAG
>NW_025746098.1:115000-130000 GCF_021184085.1 Oncorhynchus gorbuscha
CTGGGTAGAGGGTCATGATACAGTCTATATAGACAGCTGGGTAGAGGGTCACTGTACAGTCTAAATAGACAGCTGGGTAGAGGGTCATGATACAGTCTATATAGACAGCTGGGTAGAGGGTCATCTATATAGACAGCTGGGTAGAGGGTCATGATACAGTACAGTCTATATAGACAGCTGGGTAGAGGGTCACTATACAGTCTATATAGACAGCTGGGTAGAGGGTCATGATACAGTCTATATAGACAGCTGGGTAGAGGGTCACTATACAGTCTATATAGACAGCTGGGTAGTCATATACAGTAGACAGCTGGGTAGAGGGTCACTGTACAGTCTATATAGACAGCTGGGTAGAGGGTCATGATACAGTCTATATAGACAGCTGGGTAGAGGGTCATGATACAGTCTATATAGACAGCTGGGTAGAGGGTCATGATACAGTCTATATAGACAGCTGGGTAGAGGGTCACTGTACAGTCTATATAGACAGCTGGGTAGAGGGTCACTATACAGTCTATATAGACAGCTGGGTAGAGGGTCATATACAGTCTATATAGACAGCTGGGTAGAGGGTCACTATACAGTCTATATAGACAGCTGGGTAGAGGGTCACTGATACAGTCTATATAGACAGCTGGGTAGAGGGTCACTATACAGTCTATATAGACAGCTGGGTAGAGGGTCACTATACAGTCTATATAGACAGCTGGGTAGAGGGTCACTATACAGTCTAAATAGACAGCTGGGTAGAGGGTCACTATACAGTCTATATAGACAGCTGGGTAGAGGGTCACTATACAGTCTAAATAGACAGCTGGGTAGAGGGTCACTATACAGTCTATATAGACAGCTGGGTAGAGGGTCTAAATAGACAGCTGGGTACACTATACAGTCTAAATAGACAGCTGGGTAGAGGGTCACTATACAGTCTAAATAGACAGCTGGGTAGAGGGTCACTATACAGTCTAAATAGACAGCTGGGTAGAGGGTCATGATACAGTCTATATAGACAGCTGGGTAGAGGGTCACTGTACAGTCTATATAGACAGCTGGGTAGAGGGTCATGATACAGTCTATATAGACAGCTGGGTAGAGGGTCATGATACAGTCTATATAGACAGCTGGGTAGAGGGTCATGATACAGTCTAAATAGACAGCTGGGTAGAGGGTCACTATACAGTCTAAATAGACAGCTGGGTAGAGGGTCATGATACAGTCTATATAGACAGCTGGGTAGAGGGTCACTGTACAGTCTATATAGACAGCTGGGTAGAGGGTCATGATACAGTCTATATAGACAGCTGGGTAGAGGGTCACTGTACAGTCTAAATAGACAGCTGGGTAGAGGGTCATGATACAGTCTATATAGACAGCTGGGTAGAGGGTCATGATACAGTCTATATAGACAGCTGGGTAGAGGGTCATGATACAGTCTATATAGACAGCTGGGTAGAGGGTCACTGTACAGTCTATATAGACAGCTGGGTAGAGGGTCACTATACAGTCTATATAGACAGCTGGGTAGAGGGTCATGATACAGTCTATATAGACAGCTGGGTAGAGGGTCACTATACAGTCTATATAGACAGCTGGGTAGAGGGTCATGATACAGTCTATATAGACAGCTGGGTAGAGGGTCACTGTACAGTCCATATACAGTGCCTTGCGAAAGTATTCGGCCCCCTTGAACTTTGCGACCTTTTGCCACATTTCAGGCTTCAAACATAAAGATATAAAACTGTATTTTTTGTGAAGAATCAACAACAAGTGGAACACAATCATGAAGTGGAACGACATTTATTGGATATTTCAAACTTTTTTAACAAATCAAAAACTGAAAAATTGGGCGTGCAAAATTATTCAGCTCCTTTACTTTCAGTGCAGCAAACTCTCCAGAAGTTCAGTGAGGATCTCTGAATGATCCAATGTTGACCTAAATGACTAATGATGATAAATACAATCCACCTGTGTGTAATCAAGTCTCCGTATAAATCCACCTGCACTGTGATAGTCTCAGAGGTCCGTTAAAAGCGCAGAGAGCATCATGAAGAACAAGGAACAGCTCTAACACAATAAAACAACATCCTGTGAACAGCTCTAACACAATAAAACAACATCCTGTGAACAGTTCTAACACAATAAAACAACATCCTGTGAACAGCTCTAACACAACATCCCAGCTGTACAGAGAGGAAAGGCAGTCAGGGAACGGGGCTCATAGAGCCCACTGACCACAGTAGAGGAGAGGGACTGACACACTGGCATAGGGGAGTAATGGGCTGGTCTGGCAGAGACAGATGGGAAGGGTGTGTGTGTGTGTGTGTGTGTGTGTGTGTGTGTGTGTGTGTGTGTGTGTGTGTGTGTGTGTGTGTGTGTGTGTGTGTGTGTGTGTGTGTGTGTGTGTGTGTGTGTGTGTGTGTGTGTGTGTGTGTGTGTGGTGAGGGAGGGAGACTGTGTAATGGCTGGTTGGTTGTTATGTGGGTCACTATGGGAGATGAGGTATATCTGGGCTGTGAGGATCTGAGTGAGAGGAGAGGGAGGCAGTGCTGAGACGGGACTGGAGCGGCCGCATGGCGCCTGTTCTGATGTTCTGGTGGCGGCACTGCCCAGGGTCCTGGTGGGTTTGGACCGGGCTGCTGCCCTCCAGTCGGAGAGAGAGAGAAACACCCCAGTCCTGTGCCATCATGCCTCTCCTCCAGCTCGGGCTGGGCGATATATCGATTTTTTTACCCGATATATTCACGTTTATGATGATGTAACGTTTTAGAAACGCAGCAGCTCACTGTCTCTTCTCTGTCATTCCAACACGTGGTTATCCACCAATCACAGCCTTTCACACACTTGTAACCACGGCGGAGAGGTGCAGCAGCGGTAAGAGTTCCACCAACATGGAAAGTGAGGGACGCCATCTCAGCCTCTCCTGAGGACGCCATCTCAGCCTCTCCTGAGGACGCCATCTCAGCCTCTCCTGAGGACGCCAGCTCAACCTCTCCGTGAGGACGCCAGCTCAGCCTCTCCGTGAGGACGCCAGCTCAGCCTCTCCTGAGGATGCCAGCTCAGCCTCTCCTGAGAACGCCAGCTCAGCCTCTCCTGAGGACGCCCGCTCAGCCTCTCCTGAGGACGCCATCTCAGCCTCTCCGTGAGGACGCCCGCTCAGCCTCTCCGTGAGGACGCCTGCTCAGCCTCTCCTCAGGACGCCTGCTCAGCCTCTCCTGAGGACGCCAGCTCAGCCTCTCCTGAGGACGCCAGCTCAGCCTCTCCTGAGGACGCCAGCTCAGCCTCTCCTGAGGACACCAGCTCAGCCTCTCCTGAGGACGCCATCTCAGCCTCTCCTGAGGACGCCATCTCAGCCTCTCCTGAGGACGCCATCTCAGCCTCTCCTGAGGACACCAGCTCAGCCTCTCCGTGAGGACGCCTGCTCAGCCTCTCCTGAGGACGCCATCTCAGGCTCTCTTGAGGACGCCAGCTCAGCCTCTCCTGAGGACGCCAGCTCAGCCTCTCCTGAGGACGCCTGCTCAGCCTCTCCTGAGGATGCCAGCCCTCTTCTCCTGAGGACCGCCAGCTCAACTTCTCCTGAGGACGCCTGCTCAGCCTCTCCTGAGGACGCCTGCTCAGCCTCTCCTGAGGACGCCATCTCAGGCTCTCTTGAGGACGCCTGCTCAGCCTCTCCTGAGGACGCCTGCTCAGCCTCTCCTGAGGACGCCTGCTCAGCCTCTCCTGAGGACGCCATCTCAGCCTCTCCGTGAGGACGCCTGCTCAGCCTCTCCTGAAGACGCCTGCTCAGCCTCTCCTGAGGACGCCAGCTCAGCCTCTCCTGAGGACGCCTGCTCAGCCTCTCCTGAGGACGCCTGCTCAGCCTCTCCTGAGGACGCCAGCTCAGCCTCTCCTGAGGACGCCATCTCAGCCTCTCCTGAGGACGCCAGCTCAGCCTCTCGTGAGAACGCCAGCTCAGCCTCTCCTGAGGACGCCAGCTAAGCCTCTCGTGAGGATGAAATCACCCCCAAAAAGGGCAGCAATGTTTTTTTTCAGTCATATGGAAGTATTTTGAGTTTAAGAGGTCTGATGTTTTCAGTCATATGGAAGTGGTTTGAGTTTAAGAGGTCTGATGTTTTCAGTCATCTGGAAGTGGTTTGTGTTTAAGAGGTCTGATGTTCAGCAAACAATGCCCTTCCATCACCTGCAACTGAAAATGGGTGCCTAGTGCCCCTGACAAGTTAACCCACTGTCTCCCACCCGGGGAAATCCTAGTGCCCCTGAACAGCAGCAGGACATGGGTAGCCTTGCCAACACCTGTCTCCCACCCGGGGAATGGGTAACCCCTGAACAGGCAAACCCACTGTCTCCCACCCGGGGAATGGGTAGCCTAGTGCCCCTGAACAGGCAGTTAACCCACTGTCTCCCACCCGGGGAATGGGTAGCCTAGTGCCCCTGAACAGGCAGTTAACCCACTGTCTCCCACCCGGGGAATGGGTAGCCTAGTGCCCCTGAACAGGCAGTTAACCCACTGTCTCCCACCCGGGGAATGGGTAGCCTAGTGCCCCTGAACAGGCAGTTAACCCACTGTCTCCCACCCGGGGAATGGGTAGCCTAGTGCCCCTGAACAGGCAGTTAACCCACTGTCTCCCACCCGGGGAATGGGTAGCCTAGTGCCCCTGAACAGGCAGTTAACCCACTGTCTCCCACCCGGGGAATGGGTAGCCTAGTGCCCCTGAACAGGCAGTTAACCCACTGTCTCCCACCCGGGGAATGGGTAGCCTAGTGCCCCTGAACAGGCAGTTAACCCACTGTCTCCCACCCGGGGAATGGGTAGCCTAGTGCCCCTGAACAGGCAGTTAACCCACTGTCTCCCACCCGGGGAATGGGTAGCCTAGTGCCCCTGAACAGGCAGTTAACCCACTGTCTCCCACCCGGGGAATGGGTAGCCTAGTGCCCCTGAACAGGCAGTTAACCCACTGTCTCCCACCCGGGGAATGGGTAGCCTAGTGCCCCTGAACAGGCAGTTAACCCACTGTCTCCCACCCGGGGAATGGGTAGCCTAGTGCCCCTGAACAGGCAGTTAACCCACTGTCTCCCACCCGGGGAATGGGTAGCCTAGTGCCCCTGAACAGGCAGTTAACCCACTGTCTCCCACCCGGGGAATGGGTAGCCTAGTGCCCCTGAACAGGCAGTTAACCCACTGTCTCCCACCCGGGGGAATGGGTAGCCTAGTGCCCCTGAACAGGCAGTTAACCCACTGTCTCCCACCCGGGGGAATGGGTAGCCTAGTGCCCCTGAACAGGCAGTTAACCCACTGCCTCCCACCCGGGGGAATGGGTAGCCTAGTGCCCCTGAACAGGCAGTTAACCCACTGTCTCCCACCCGGGGAATGGGTAGCCTAGTGCCCCTGAACAGGCAGTTAACCCACTGTCTCCCACCCGGGGGAATGGGTAGCCTAGTGCCCCTGAACAGGCAGTTAACCCACTGTCTCCCACCCGGGGGAATGGGAGAAATGCGTGAGACTACGCAATGCCGATTCCAGTCGCACAATTCCTAAAACGTCTGCTGAAAGACAAACTACCATAGCCTCATCCTTTTCAAACGTAATCCCTTATGAGAAGAAAAGTTTGAGTCGTGCAAAAAAGGTATTAGGTGAACAATAGGTAAGTAAATAAATAAAAACAACAGTAAAAAGACAGGCTATATACAGTAGAGAGGTTATATACAGTAGAGAGACTGTATACAGTAGAGAGGCTATATACAGTAGAGGGGCTATATACAGTAGAGAGGCTATATACAGTAGACAGGCTATATACAGTAGAGAGGTTATATACAGTAGAGAGACTGTATACAGTAGAGAGGCTATATACAGTAGAGGGGCTATCTATATACAGTAGAGAGGCTATATACAGTAGACAGGCTATATACAGTAGAGAGGTTATATACAGTAGAGAAACTGTATACAGTAGAGAGGCTATATACAGTAGAGGGGCTATCTATATACAGTAGAGAGGCTATATACAGTAGTGAGGTTATATACAGTAGTGAGGCTACATACAGTAGAGAGGTTATATACAGTAGTGAGGCTATATACAGTAGAGAGGCTATATACAGTAGAGAGGCTATATACAGTAGAGAGGCTATATACAGTAGAGGGGCTATCTATATACAGTAGAGAGGCTATATACAGTAGAGAGGCTATATACAGTAGAGAGGTTATATACAGTAGAGAGACTGTATACAGTAGAGAGGCTATATACAGTAGAGGGGCTATCTATATACAGTAGAGAGGCTATATACAGTAGTGAGGTTATATACAGTAGTGAGGTTATATACAGTAGAGAGGCTATATACAGTAGTGAGGTTTGGGGGTAGAAACTGTTGAGAAGACTTATTGTCCTAGACTTGGCACTCCGGTACCGCTTGCCATGCGGTAGTAGAGGGAACAGTCTTTGACTGGGAAGGGGGCTGGGGTCTTTGACCATTTTAATGGCCTTCCTCTGACACCGCCTGGGGTAGAGGTCCTGGATGGCAGACAGCTTAGCCTCAGTGATGTACTGGGCCGTACACACTACCCTCTGTAGTGCCCTGCGGTCGGAGGCCACTGCTACCTGTGAAAGAGTGGCAGAGTACCAGGCAGTGATACAACCGGTCAGGATGCTCTCGATGTTGCAGCTGTAGAACCTTTTGAGGATCTCAGGACCCATACCAAATCTTTTTCGTTTCCTCAGGGGGAAGAGGCATTGTCGTGCCCTCTTCACAACTGTTTTGGTGTGTTTGGACCATTCTAGTTTGTTGTTGATGTGGAAACCAAGGAACTTGAAGCTCTCAACCTGCTCCACTACAGTCCTGTCGATGAGAATGGGGGCGTGCTCAGTCCTCCTTTTCCTTAGTCTCGGTTACGTTGAGGGATAGGTTGTTATTCTGGCACCATTCGCTCAGGTCTCTGACCTCTTCCCTATAGGCTGTCTCGTCGTTGTCGGTGATCAGGCCTACCACTGTTGTGTCGTCTGCAAACTTAATGATGGTGTTGGAGTCGTGCCTGGCCATGCAGCCATGGGTGAACAGGGAGTACAGGAGGGGACTGAGCACGCACCCCTGGGGGGCTCCAGTGTTGAGGATCAGCGTGACAGAGTGGCAGAGAAGCTGGCTAGTGTTTGTTATTTTTCCACCACAGCCGATCTACGGTCGAGCAGAACGTCAGAGCCATACCTAAGTTTGAAAGTCCACTACGTAAATGAAGACTGGAAATGACAAGATGTCTGCCTCCAGACGTCGCATTTCCCTGATGATCACACGGGTGGAGTAATAAGGGTCTCAGAGGCTCTCTGGCATCGAAGATGAGTGAAGACCGACAGGTGTGCATGACACCTGAGAGTTTGACGACATGATAAAAGCATTGCTCTTGAACAACTGAACCGGCCTGCAGTGCTTTGGCCACAGGCTTCACCTCGCCATCGGTCAGTGTGACGTTGGATAATTAAAGTGCATTCGAAACAGTGATGTTCAGGCCAACTGTAGGCTAATGTGTTAGTAGTTGTGTCATTCTGCCAATCCAATAACAAATTGGATTGGCAAATTTTAATTATAACAACAAATTAACTAAATTAATAAATGTTCAATCTTAATGATTATATAAATTACATATTAAAACAGCTAGTGGTCAAACATTCCTAAACAGTAGAATAGAAGTGTGTGTGTGTGTGTGTGTGTGTGTGTGTGTGTGTGTGTGTGTGTGTGTGTGTGTGTGTGTGTGTGTGTGTGTGTGTGTGTGTGTGTGTGTGTGTGTGTGTGTGTGTGTGTGTGTGTGTGTGTGTGTGTGTGTGTGTGTGTGTGTGTGTGTGTGTGTGTGTTCATTTGTGCTGTTCATTTGTTTTGCACAAATAGGCCTTGAGGCCTTGAATCTTTTTTTATTTTCATAAAGAAAATTCAATTAAGAAGTATGTCTTGGCCTTTTTTTATTTGTTTAGAGAAAATAAATCGAGATATATATCGTGAATCGCAAAACCTCTGGAAAAAATGTGTAATAGTGTAATACCAGCCCAGTGTAATACCAGCCCAGTGTAAAACCAGTGTAATACCAGCCCTAGTTCCAGCCCAGTGTAATACCAGCCCAGTGTAAAACCAGTGTAATACCAGCCCTAGTTCCAGCCCAGTGTAATACCAGCCCAGTGTAAAACCAGTGTAATACCAGTGTAATACCAGCCCAGTGTAAAACCAGTGTAATACCAGTGTAATACCAGTGTAATACCAGCCCAGTGTAATACCAGTGTAATACCAGTGTAATACCAGCCCAGTGTAATACCAGCCCTAGTTCCAGCCCAGTGTAATACCAGCCCAGTGTAATACCAGCCCTAGTTCCAGCCCAGTGTAATACCAGCCCAGTGTAATACCAGTGTTCCAGCCCAGTGTACCAGCCCCAGTGTAATACCAGTGTAACCAGCCCCAGTGTAATACCAGTGTAATACCAGCCCAGTGTGTAATACCAGCCCAGTGTAATACCAGCCCAGTGTGTAATACCAGCCCAGTGTAATACCAGCCCAGTGTAATACCAGCCCAGTGTAATACCAGCCCAGTGTAATACCAGCAGTGTAATACCAGTGTAATACCAGCCCAGTGTAATACCAGTGTAATACCAGTGTAATACCAGCCCAGTGTAATACCAGCCCAGTGTAATACCAGCCCAGTGTAATACCAGCCCAGTGTAATACCAGCCCAGTGTAATACCAGCCCAGTGTAATACCAGCCCAGTGTAATACCAGTGTAATACCAGCCCAGTGTAATACCAGCCCAGTGTAATACCAGTGTAATACCAGTGTAATACCAGCCCAGTGTAATACCAGCCCAGTGTAATACCAGCCCAGTGTAATACCAGCACAGTGTAATACCAGCCAGTGTAATACCAGTGTAATACCAGTGTAATACCAGCCCAGTGTAATACCAGCACAGTGTAATACCAGTGTAATACCAGTACAGTGTAATACCAGCCCAGTGTAATACCAGCCAGTGTAATACCAGTGTAATACCAGCCCAGTGTAATACCAGCCCAGTGTAATACCAGTGTAATACCCACAGTGTAATACCAGTGTAATACCAGTGTAATACCAGTGTAATACCAGCCCAGTGTAATACCAGTGTAATACCAGTGTAATACCAGTCCAGTGTAATACCAGTACCAGTGTAATACCAGCCCAGTGTAATACCAGTGTAATACCAGCCCAGTGTAATACCAGCCAGTGTAATACCAGCCCAGTGTAATTCCAGTCCAGTCCAGTAATACCAGCCCAGTGTAATACCAGTGTAATACCAGTGTAATACCAGCCCAGTGTAATACCAGTGTAATACCAGTCCAGTGTAATACCAGTGTAATACCAGCCCAGTGTAATACCAGTCCAGTGTAATACCAGTCCAGTGTAATACCAGCCCAGTGTAATACCAGTCCAGTGTAATACCAGTGTGTAATAGTGTAATACCAGCCCCAGTGTGTAATACCAGCCCAGTGTAATACCAGCCCAGTGTAATACCAGCCCAGTGTAATACCAGCCCAGTGTAATACCAGCCCAGTGTAATACCAGCCCAGTGTAATACCAGCCCAGTGTAATACCAGCCCAGTGTAATACCAGTCCAGTGTAATACCAGCCCAGTGTAATACCAGCCCAGTGTAATACCAGCCCAGTGTAATACCAGTCCAGTGTAATACCAGCCCAGTGTAATACCAGCCCAGTGTAATACCAGTGTAATACCAGCCCAGTGTAATACCAGTGTCCCCAGTGTAATACCAGCCCAGTGTAATACCAGTGTAATACCAGCCCAGTGTAATACCAGTGTAATACCAGCCCAGTGTAATACCAGCCCAGTGTAATACCAGCCCAGTGTAATACCAGTAAGTAATACCAGTCCAGTGTAATACCAGCCCAGTGTAATACCAGCCCTGTAGTTCCAGTGTAATACCAGCCCAGTGTAATACCAGCCCAGTGTAATACCCCAGTGTAATACCAGCCCTAGTTCCAGTCCAGTGTAATACCAGCCCAGTGTAATACCAGCCCTAATACCAGTCCAGTGTAATACCAGCCCAGTGTAATACCAGCCAGCCCAGTGTAATACCAGTCCAGTCCAGTCCAGCCCAGTGTAATACCAGCCCAGTGTAATACCAGTCCAGTGTAATACCAGCCAGCCCAGTGTAATACCAGTGTAATACCAGCCCAGTGTAATACCAGTGTAATACCAGTCCAGTGTAATACCAGCCCTAGTTCCAGTAATACCAGTCCAGTGTAATACCAGCCCAGTGTAATACCAGCCCAGTGTAATACCAGCCCTAGTTCCAGTCCAGTGTAATACCATGTAATACCAGTCCAGTGTAATACCAGCCCTAGTTCCAGTCCAGTGTAATACCAGCCCAGTGTAATACCAGCCTAGTTCCAGTGTAATACCAGTGTAATACCAGCCCAGTGTAATACCAGCCCTAGTTCCAGTCCAGTGTAATACCAGTCCAGTGTAATACCAGTGTAATACCAGTGTAATACCAGCCCAGTGTAATACCAGCCCAGTGTAATACCAGCCCAGTGTAATACCAGTGTAATACCAGTCCAGTGTAATACCAGTAATACCAGTGTAATACCAGTCCAGTGTAATACCAGTGTAATACCAGTCCAGTGTAATACCAGTGTAATACCAGTGTAATACCAGTTACCAGTGTAATACCAGTCCAGTGTAATAATACCAGCCCAGTGTAATACCAGTCCAGTGTAATACCAGTGTAATACCAGTGTAATACCAGTGTAATACCAGCCCAGTGTAATACCAGTGTAATACCCAGTGTAATACCAGTCCCAGTGTAATACCAGTGTAATACCAGTGTGTAATACCAGCCAGTGTAATACCAGTGTAATACCAGTGTGTAATACCAGTCCAGTGTAATACCAGCCCAGTGTAATACCAGTGTAATACCAGTCCAGTGTAATACCAGTGTAATACCAGTCCAGTGTAATACCAGTCCAGTGTAATACCAGTGTAATACCAGTGTAATACCAGTCCAGTGTAATACCAGTGTAATACCAGTGTAATACCAGTCCAGTGTAATACCAGTGTAATACCAGTCCAGTGTAATACCAGCCCAGTGTAATACCAGTGTAATACCAGTCCAGTGTAATACCAGTCCAGTGTAATACCACCAGTCCAGTGTAATACCAGCCAGTGTAATACCAGTCCAGTGTAATACCAGTGTGTAATACCAGTGTAATACCAGTCCAGTGTAATACCAGCCCAGTGTAATACCAGTGTAATACCAGTGTAATACCCAGTGTAATACCAGCCCAGTGTAATACCAGTCAGTGTAATACCAGTCCAGTGTAATACCAGTCCAGTGTAATACCAGTCCAGTGTAATACCAGTCCCAGTGTAATACCAGCCCAGTGTAATACCAGTCCAGTGTAATACCAGCCCAGTGTAATACCAGTGTAATACCCAGTGTAATACCAGCCCAGTGTAATACCAGTGTAATACCAGTGTAATACCAGTGTAATACCAGTCCAGTGTAATACCAGTGTAATACCAGTCCCAGTGTAATACCAGTGTAATACCAGTGTAATACCAGTGTAAGTGTAATACCAGTGTAATACCAGTCCAGTGTGTAATACCAGTGTGTAATACCAGTGTAATACCAGTGTAATACCAGCCCAGTGTAATACCAGTGTAATACCAGTGTAATACCAGTGTAATACCAGTCCAGTGTAATACCAGTGTAATACCAGTGTAATACCAGTCCAGTGTAATACCAGCCCAGTGTAATACCAGTGTAATACCAGTGTAATACCAGTCCAGTGTAATACCAGTGTAATACCAGCCCAGTGTAATACCAGTGTAATACCAGTCCAGTGTAATACCAGTGTGTAATACCAGTCCAGTGTAATACCAGTGTAATACCAGTCCAATGTAATACCAGTAATACCAGTCCAGTAATACCAGTGTAATACCAGCCCAGTGTAATACCAGTGTAATACCAGCCCAGTGTAATACCAGTGTAATACCAGTCCAGTGTAATACCAGTCCAGTATAATACCAGTGTAATACCAGCCCAGTGTAATACCAGTGTAATACCAGCCCAGTGTAATACCAGCCCAGTGTAATACCAGTCCAGTCTAATACCAGCCCAGTGTAATACCAGCCCAGTGTAATACCAGCCCAGTGTAATACCAGTGGCCAGTGTAATACCAGCCCAGTGTAATACCAGCCCAGTGTAATACCAGTGTAATACCAGCCCAGTGTAATACCAGCCCAGTGTAATACCAGCCCAGTGTAATACCAGCGCAGTGTAATATCAGCCTTGTTCCAGCTGTAGACTGTGGGGTTATTATGGGGCTGTACACTGTGGCTGTGGGGTTACACTGTGGTTGTGGGGTTATTATGGGGCTGTAGACTGTGGCTGTGGGGTTATTATGGGGCTGTACACTGTGGCTGTGGGGTTATTATGGGGCTGTACACTGTGGTTGTGGGGTTATTATGGGGCTGTAGACTGTGGCTGTGGGGTTATTATGGGGCTGTACACTGTGGCTGTGGGGTTATTATGGGGCTGTACACTTTGGCTGTGGGGTTATTATGGGGCTGTAGACTGTGGCTGTGGGGTTATTTTAGGGCTGGGGCTGTATTATGGGTCTGTACACTGTGGTTGTGGGGCTGTACACTGTGGTTGTGGGGTTATTATGGGCTGTACACTGTGGTTGTGGGGTTATTATGGGGCTGTAGGCTGTGGCTGTGGGGTTATTATGGGGCTGTAGGCTGTGGCTGTGGGGTTATTATGGGCTGTACACTGTGGGGTTATTATGGGCTGTACACTGTGGGGTTATTATGGGGCTGTAGACTGTGGCTGTGGGGTTATTATGGGGCTGTAGACTGTGGCTGTGGGGTTATTATGGGGCTGTGGACTGTGTCTGTGGGGTTATTATGGGCTGTACACTGTGGTTGTGGGGTTGTTATGGGGCTGTAGACTGTGGCTGTGGGGTTATGTACACTGGGGGTTATTATGGGGCTGTAGACTGTGGGGTTATTATGGGCTGTACACTGTGGCTGTGGGGTTATTTTAGGGCTGTACACTGTGGGGTTATTATGGGGCTGTAGACTGGCTGTGGGGTTATTATGGGGCTGTACACTGTGGCTGTGGGGTTATTATGGGCTGTACACTGTGGCTGGGGATGTACACTGTGGCTGTGGGTTATTATGGGATGTACACTGTGGATGTGGGGTTATTATGGGCTGTGTGCTCTGTGCTGTTATCAGCCAAGGTGGTCCAGGTGTCATTTTCACCAGCTGGCTGTCTAATCAGTGTGACGAGCCCCTGGGAGAAGGGTTGAGAGACCCCTGGGGCCCCTGGTAGAGGGGGTGGGAGACCCCGGGCGAACATTGGGGGCCACTGCCTCAGTGACCAGGGGAGAGGAGGGAGGGAGGGAGGGAGGGAGGGAGGGAGGGAGGGAGGGAAGGAAGGAAGGAAGGAAGGAAGGAAGGAAGGAAGGAAGGAAGGAAGGAAGGAAGGAAGGAGGGAGGGGGAGAGGGGGAGGTGTAATTGATTTAAGTGAAAGCTCCCCTGTGCAACCTACAAATGCACGCACAGAGCACATACACCCTTGTTCATGTGTTCCCCCAGAGAGACAGGTTTTTAAAAGGATACAGCCTGACACACACACACACACACACACACACACACACACACACACACACACACACACAGACAGACACAGACAGACAGACAGACAGACAGACAGACAGACAGACAGACAGACAGACAGACAGACAGACAGACAGACAGACAGACAGACAGACAGACAGACAGACAGACAGACAGACACAAACAATATGGGCATGTATGCTAATGTAACAGGAGGGAGGCAGAGAAGGGGGAGGAAGGGGGAGGGGGAGGGGGGGGGGTTTATGAGTGATGTCACTCCCTCAGGGACAGAGTGGTGATTAAAGCTCACGTAGCGCCGGGGGATGTGTGTGTGTGTGTGTGTGTGTGTGTGTGTGTGTGTGTGTGTGTGTGTGTGTGTGTGTGTGTGTGTGTGTGTGTGTGTGCGTGCGTGCGTGCGTGCGTGCGTGCGTGCGTGCGTGCGTGCGTGCGTGCGTGCGTGCGTGCGTGCGTGCGTGCGTTATTCCGTCTCATCTCACACAACAGAGGCATCTCAACACGAGAGTGCTGACAATTGTTTCACTAATTCATTGATTTCTTTCTTTATTTTAATGTCCATCCATTAAGACTGAATCAGACTATTCTCCCCCAGTCTACCCTAGTCTACCCTAGTCTCCCCCAGTCTCCCCTATTCTCCCCCAGTCTACCCTCGTCTCCCCTAGTCTCCCCTAGTCTCCCCAGTCTCCCCCAGTCTCCCCTAGTCTCCCCAGTCTCCCTAGTCTCCCTAGTCTCCCCCAGTCCCCCCTATTCTCCCCCAGTCTACCCTCGTCTCCCCTAGTCTCCCCTAGTCTCCCCTCCCCAGTCTCCCCCAGTCTCCCCCTAGTCTCCCCAGTCTCCCCCAGTCTCCCCTAGTCTCCCCCAGTCTACCCTCGTCTCCCCTAGTCTCCCCCAGTCTACCCTCGTCTCCCCTAGTCTCCCCAGTCTAACCTCCCTAGTCTCCCCAGTCTCCCCCAGTCTCCCCCAGTCTCCCCAGTCTCCCCAGTCTCCCCCCAGTCTCCCCCTAGTCTCCCCCAGTCTCCCCCCCCAGTCTCCCCCCCCCAGTCTCCCCCCCCAGTCTCCCCCAGTCTCCCCCAGTCTCCCCAGTCTCCCCCAGTCTCCCCAGTCTCCCCTAGTCTCCCCAGTCTCCCCTCCCCCAGTCTCCCATAGTCTCCCCTAGTCTCCCCAGTCTCCCCTAGTCTCCCCCAGTCTCCCCAGTCTCCCCCAGTCTCCCCTAGTCTCCCCCAGTCTCCCAGTCTCCCCAGTCTCCCCAGTCTCCCCTAGTCTCCCCCAGTCTCCCCATAGTCTAGTCTCCCCCAGTCTCCCCCAGTCTCCCCAGTCTCCCCCAGTTTCCCCTAGTTTCCCCTAGTTTC
>NW_025746098.1:135000-160000 GCF_021184085.1 Oncorhynchus gorbuscha
ACACTCAGGAGCCTTCTGATTGTTACAGTCTATTATAGAAATACACCCAGGAGCCTTCTGATTGTTACAGTCTATTATAGAACTACACTCAGGAGCCTTCTGATTGTTACAGTCTATTATAGAAATACACTCAGGAGCCTTCTGATTGTTACAGTCTATTATAGAAATACACTCAGGAGCCTTCTGATTGTTTCAGTCTATTATAGAAAATAATGTTTATGAAGAATAGAGAAGAGAACCGTACTTTTTAAACAGCGACTTTACCTCATGTTAAATAGGACTGAACAGACTTGCATCTCCTAGGTAACTAGTGTGTATGTGTGTGTGGGCGCGTGTGTGTGCGTGTGGGTGTGTGTGGGACCCTCTAGTAGAAGATAGACCAGGGCTGAGCTGGTTGCTAAGGTTTCTGTGATATCATCACCTGCACATGTCCCTGTATCACCAGGCTGTGATGCCTCACAGCTCACACACTGTCAGAGAACACACACACACACACACACACACACACACACACACACACACACACACACACACACACACACACACACACACACACACACACACACACACACACACACACACACACACACACACACACACACACACACACTCTCAGCGCTGTGAGACACACTCCATCTGAAGTGTTAAGCCCAGGGAGCGTTAAGGGTGAAATACACTCAAGGCTTCTGATTTCACCCCTGCTGAAGTCAAGAGCTGTGGGAGAATGTCACACACACACACACACACACACACACACACACACACACACACACACACACACACACACACACACACACACACACACACACACACACACACTCTGAGCACTGAAGCGCCGATACATCACCAGTCTCTCTCTGTCTGTATCCTACAGATCTAGATTATCTCTGTCTATATCCTACAGGTCTAGAATCTCTGTCTGTATCCTACAGGTCTAGATTATCTCTGTCTATATCCTACAGGTCTAGATTATCTCTGTCTATATCCTACAGGTCTAGAATCTCTGTCTGTATCCTACAGGTCTAGAATCTCTGTCTGTATCCTACAGATCTAGATTATCTCTGTCTATATCCTACAGGTCTAGACTCTCTGTCTGTATCCTACAGTCCTAGATTATCTCTGTCTGTATCCTACAGGTCTAGACTCTCTGTCTGTCTATATCCTAAAGTCCTAGATTAGCTCTGTCTGTATCCTACAGGTCTAGATTATCTCTGTCTATATCCTACAGTACTAGATTATCTCTGTCTGTATCCTACAGGTCTAGATTATCTCTGTCTATATCCAACAGTACTAGATTATCTCTGTCTATATACTACAGTACTAGATTATCTATGTCTATATCCTAAAGTCCTAGACTATCTCTGTCTGTTTCCTACAGGTCTAGAATCTCTGTCTGTATCCTACAGTCCTTCGATTATCTCTGTCTGTATCCTACAGGTCTAGATTATCTCTGTCTATATCCTAAAGTCCTAGATTATTTCTGTCAAAGGACACTCCACTCCTGGCCTTGTAAGAGGTTTATAATCGAGGTTCAACAAAGGTTCAATGACAACCATTATTTCAGACAGTGTACAAGACTTATGTGTGTTTCACTGAGATAAAGACTGTAGATAATGGAAGGTTTAGACAGGACAGAGATGAGGCTTTAGACAGGACAGAGATGAGGCTTTAGACAGGACAGAGATGAGGCTTTAGACAGGACAGATATGAGGCTTTAGACAGACAGGACAGATATGAGGCTTTAGACAGACAGGACAGAGATGAGGCTTTAGACAAGACAGGACAGAGCTGAGGCTTTAGACAGACAGGACAGAGCTGAGGCTTTAAACAGACAGAACAGAGCTCAGGCTTTAGACAGACAGGACAGAGCTGAGGCTTTAGACAGGACAGAGCTGACGCTTTAGACAGACAGGACAGAGCTAAGGCTTTAGACAGACAGGACAGAGCTGAGGCTTTAGACAGACAGGACAGAGCTGAGGCTTTAGACAGACAGGACATGGCTTATGCTGTAGACAGGACAGAGCTGAGGCTTTAGACAGGACAGGACAGAGCTGAGACTTTAGACAGGACAGAGCTGAGACTTTAGACAGACAGGACAGAGCTGAGGCTTTAGACAGACAGGACAGAGCTGAGGCTTTAGACAGGACAGAGCTGAGGCTTTAGACAGGACAGAGCTGAGACTTTAGACAGACAAGACAGAGCTGAGGCTTTAGACAGACAGGACAGAGCTGAGGCTTTAGACAGACAAGACAGAGCTGAGGCTTTAGACAGGCAGGACAGAGCTGAGGCTTTAGACAGGCAGGACAGAGCTGAGACTTTAGACAGACAGGACAGAGCTGAGACTTTAGACAGGACAGAGCTGAGACTTTAGACAGGACAGAGCTGAGACTTTAGACAGGACAGAGCTGAGACTTTAGACAGACAGGACAGAGCTGAGGCTTTAGACAGACAGGACAGAGCTGAGGCTTTAGACAGGACAGAGCTGAGGCTTTAGACAGACAGGACAGAGCTGAGGCTTTAGACAGACAGGACAGAGCTGAGGCTTTAGACAGGACAGAGCTGAGGCTTTAGACAGGACAGAGCTGAGACTTTAGACAGACAAGACAGAGCTGCGGCTTTAGACAGACAGGACAGAGCAGAGGCTTTAGACAGACAAGACAGAGCTGAGGCTTTAGACAGACAGGACAGAGCTGAAGCTTTAGACAGACAGGACAGAGCTGAGACTTTAGACAGGACAGAGCTGAGACTTTAGACAGGACAGAGCTGAGACTTTAGACAGGACAGAGCTGAGACTTTAGACAGGACAGAGCTGAGACTTTAGACAGGACAGAGCTGAGACTTTAGACAGACAGGACAGAGCTGAGGCTTTAGACAGACAGGACAGAGCTGAGGCTTTAGACAGACAGGACAGAGCTGAGGCTTTAGACAGGACAGAGCTGAGGCTTTAGACAGACAGGACAGAGCTGAGGCTTTAGACAGGACAGAGCTGTGTACAGACCTGTGGTTCTGTACTGTAGAGACCTGTGGTTCTAGAACCAGTGTGTCTGTACTGTAGAGACCTGTGGTTCTAGAATCAGTGTGTCTGTACTGTAGAGACCTGTGGTTCTAGAATCAGTGTGTCTGTACTGTAGAGACCTGTGGTTCTAGAATCAGTGTGTCTGTACTGTAGAGACCTGTGGTTCTAGAACCAGTGTGTCTGTACTGTAGAGACCTGTGGTTCTAGAACCAGTGTGTCTGTACTGTAGAGACCTGTGGTTCTAGAACCAGTGTGTCTGTACTGTAGAGACCTGTGGTTCTAGAACCAGTGTGTCTGTACTGTAGAGACCTGTGGTTCTAGAACCAGTGTGTCTGTACTGTAGAGACCTGTGGTTCTAGAACCAGTGTGTCTGTACTGTAGAGATCTGTGGTTCTAGAACCAGTGTGTCTGTACTGTAGAGACCTGTGTTTCTAGAATCAGTGTGTCTGTACTGTAGAGATCTGTGGTTCTAGAACCAATGTGTCTGTACTGTAGAGACCTGTGGTTCTAGAACCAATGTGTCTGTACTGTAGAGACCTGTGGTTCTAGAACCAGTGTGTCTGTACTGTAGAGATCTGTGGTTCTAGAACCAGTGTGTCTGTACTGTAGAGACCTGTGGTTCTAGAACCAGTGTGTCTGTACTGTAGAGACCTGTGGTTCTAGAATCAGTGTGTCTGTACTGTAGAGACCTGTGGTTCTAGAACCAGTGTGTCTGTACTGTAGAGACCTGTGGTTCTAGAACCAGTGTGACTGTTCTGTTTCCCATGCCTTGTTGTTATGGGAAACAAATGTTTACAATGGTTAAAGTAGGTGAAAAACAATGAACTAAGTGAAATAAGCAGTCAGAAATGAACAGTAAACATTACACACACAGAAGGTTCAGAAGTACGGTGTTGTAACAGTGTGCCAATTGTTATACTATGAATGACAAGGGAAAATAAATAAACATAAATATGGGTTGTATTTACAATGGTGTTTGTTCTTCACTGGTTGATCTAATCTTGTGGCAACAGGTCACATCTTGCTGCTGTGATGGCACACTGCGGTATCAATATTTGTTTTGTTTTCAAATTCTTTGTTAGTCTGTGCAATCTGAGGGAATTATGTGTCTCTAATGTGGTCATACGTTTGGTTCCCACTCTCTCTCTGACTCTCTTCTCTCTCTCACTCTCTCTCTCTCTCTCTCTCTCTCACTCTCTCTCTCTCTCTCTCTCTCTCTCTCTCTCTCTCTCTCTCTCTCTCTCTCTCTCTCTCTCTCTCTCTCTCTCTCTCTCTCTCTCTCTTCCTCCCTCTCTCTACCTCAGTCTCAGAGGCCTCTCTCTCTCTCTCTCTCTCTCTCTCTCTCTCTCTCTCTCTCTCTCTCTCTCTCTCTCTCTCTCTCTCTCTCTCTCTCTCTCTCTCTCTCTCTCTCTCTCTCTCTCTCTCTCTCTCTCTCTCTCTTCCTCCCTCTCTCTACCTCAGTCTCAGAGGCCTCTCTCTCTCTCTCTCTGTCTCTCTCTCTCTCTCTCTCCATCTATCTCTCTCTCCATCCATCTCCATAAATACCATAAATACCATCTTCCTCCCATCTCTCTATACCTCAATCTCAGAGGCCTCCATCTATACCATCTATCTAAATCCATCTATACCATCTATACTAAATACCATCTATAGCATCTATACCATCTATAGCATCTATACCATCTATACCATCTATACCATCCCCATCTATACCATCCATCTATACCATAAACCATAAATACCATCTATACCATAAATACCATCTATACCATAAATACCATCTATCCATAAATACCATCTATACCATAAATACCATCTATACCATCTCTATACCATCTCTCTAAATACCATCTATAGCATCTATACCATCTATACCATAAATACCATCTATACCATAAATACCATCTATACCATCTATACCATAAATACCATCTATACCATCTATACTCAAATACCATCTATACCATAAATACCACCTATACCATAAATACCATTTATACCACCTCTACCATAAATACCAGTTATCTAACAATTTTCTCTCGATTTCCTCTCCCTCCCTCCTCCCCCCGTCCCCCCTCCTCCTCTCACCATAGCATCTCTGTCCAGCCAGTGTGAGTGTGCTCTTTTGACGGCTCTAGCCTCTCTTTCACAATCACAATAAAGCTGTCTAAGTAGCGTCCTGTTTTATTTGGCTTCACGCTCCTAAACCTCTCTTCACTCCTCAAGACCTTGTTTTAATCATCTTATTTTATAATATATCCTTTTATTGCTTCCAACTCTCTCTGATCCCTCCCTATTGGAGGCTCCCATTTAGGACACAGTCTTCTGTTTTATATGATTAAAAGGAACTGGCAGAGAGGGACGAGGCCTGAGTGGGTCCTCTGACAACCCTCTGAGCGCTCTCACACATACCCATCCTGTGAAAATAGCCCTTTCCACTGCTGAGGAGGAATGTGCTCTCTCTCCAACTCTCTCTCTCTCTCTCTCTCTCTCTCTCTCTCTCTCTCTCTCTCTCTCTCTCTCTCTCTCTCTCTCTCTCTCTCTCTCTCTCTCTCTCTCTCTCTCTCTCTCTCTCTCTCTCCTCCCTCTCTCTCTCTCTACCTCAGTCTCAGAGGCCTCTCTCTCTCTCTCTCTCTCTCTCTCTCTCTCTCTCTCTCTCTCTCTCTCTCTCTCTCTCTCTCTCTCTCTCTCTCTCTCTCTCTCTCTCTCTCTCTCTCTCTCCTCTCTCTCTCTCAGAGGCCTCTCTCTCTACTCAGTCTCAGAGGCCTCTCTCTCTCTCTCTCTCTCTCTCTCTCTCTCTCTCTCTCTCTCTCTCTCTCTCTCTCTCTCTCTCTCTTCCTCCCTCTCTCTACCTCAGTCTCAGGGGCCTCTCTCTCTCTCTCTCTCTCTCTCTCTCTCTCTCTCTCTCTCTCTCTCTCTCTCTCTCTCTCTCTCTCTCCTCCCTCTCTCTACCTCAGTCTCAGAGGCCTCTCTCTCTCTCTCTCTCTCTCTCTCTCTCTCTCTCTCTCTCTCTCTCTCTCTCTCTCTCTCTCTCTCTCTCTCTCTCTCTCTCTCTCTCTCTCTTCCTCCCCTCTCTCTACCTCAGTCTCAGAGGCCTCTCTCTCTCTCTCTCTCTCTCTCTCTCTCTCTCTCTCTCTCTCTCTCTCTCTCTCTCTCTCTCTCTCTCTCCCTCTCTCTACCTCAGTCTCAGAGGCCTCTCTCTCTCTCTCTCTCTCTCTCTCTCTCTCTCTCTCGCACTCTCTCTCTCTCTCTCTCTCTCTCTCTCTCTCTCTCTCTCTCTCTCTCTCTCTCTCTCTCTCTCTCTCTCTCTCTCTCTCTCTCTCTCTCTCTCTCTCTCTCTCTCTCTCTCTCTCTCTCTCTCTCTCTCTCTCTCTCTCTCTCTCTCTCTCTCTCTCTCTCTCTCTCTCTCTCTCTCTCTCTCTCTCTCTCTCTCTCTCTCTCTCTCTCTCTCTCTCTCTCTCTCTCTCTCTCTCTCTCTCTCTCTCTCTCTCTCTCTCTCTCTCTCTCTCTCTCTCTCTCTCTCTCTCTCTCTCTCTCTCTCTCTCTCTCTCTCTCTCTCTCTCTCTCTCTCTCTCTCTCTCTCTCTCTCTCTCTCTCTCTCTCTCTCTGTCTCTCTCTCTCTCTCTCTCTCTCTCTCTCTTCCTCCCTCTCTCTACCTCAGTCTCAGAGGCCTCTCTCTCTCTCTCTCTCTCTCTCTCTCTCTCTCTCTCTCTCTCTCTCTCTCTCTCTCTCTCTCTCTCTCTCTCTCTCTCTCTCTCTCTCTCTCTCTCTCTCTCTCTCTCTCTCTCTCTCTCTCTCTCTCTCTCTCTCTCTCTCTCTCTCTCTCCTCTCTCTCTCTCTCTCTCTCTCTCTCTCTCTCTCTCTCTCTCTCTCTCTCTTCCTCCCTCTCTCTACCTCAGTCTCAGAGGCTCTCTCTCTCTCTCTCTCTCTCTCTCTCTCTCTCTCTCTCTCTCTCTCTCTCTCTCTCTCTCTCTCTCTCTCTCTCTCTCTCTCTCTCTCTCTCTCTCTCTCTCTCTCTCTCTCTCTCTCTCTCCTCCCTCTCTCTACCTCAGTCTCAGAGGCCTCTCTCTCTCTCTCTCTCTCTCTCTCTCTCCCTCTCTTCCTCCCTCTCTTTCCCTCTCTCTCTCTCTCTCTCTCTCTCTCTCTCTCTCTCTCTCTCTCTCTCTCTCTCTCTCTCTCTCTCTCTCTCTCTCTCTCTCTCTCTCTCTCTCTCTCTCTCTCTCTCTCTCCTCTCTCTCTCTCTCTCTCTCAGAGGCCTCTCTCTCTTCCTCCCTCTCTCTCTACCTCAGTCTCAGAGGCCTCTCTCTCTCTCTCTCTCTCTCTCTCTCTCTCTCTCTCTCTCTCTCTCTCTCTCTCTCTCTCTCTCTCTCTCTCTCTCTCTCTCTCTCCCTCTCTTCCTCCCTCTCTCTACCTCAGTCTCAGAGGCCTCTCTCTCTCTCTCTCTCTCTCCCTCTCTTCCTCCCTCTCTCTACCTCAGTCTCAGAGGCCTCTCTATCTCCCAGACCTTATGGGTTAAACCTCTATGAATTATGTATGAAGCTACAGTCCTGTATTAATCACAAAACCACAGTTTCTGCACCATATCAACAGCTCACTGCTCCAAATAGTGGCTCTATTTTACCACCGATAAACCCCTCTGTTTAAACATGGATTGAGTAGATGTCAAGCCAGGCAACTAAAGTCAACTTTCTAAACAATGTTTGTGTTCGTTGGTAGCTTGTTAGCGTGTTAGCTAGCTGGCTCGTCAGTTCAAATAATGACCAGAGCAAAGCTGATAACTTGAGCTACTTTTTATTCATTATTACAGGAAAATAAACTCTCGACAACATAATTATTTACAAGGTATTGACTTACAGAAAATAGCTTTATGGTTGTGAGCTTGATGAAAATAAAAGCAGGTCATTCTACCTGCGAATGAGAGAACTCCTGCGTCGTCTTGTCACAGGGGGGATTTAGTCTGGTTTCTGTGGCAGTCCGGTAGCCATGGTAACGGACGTTGCGATAGACGCAGAGGCGTACAGTTTTTTTGCGTGTCTGTGTGACAAGGAAGCCGACAGTCTCAGCGACGGTCTACAGACAGTCCACCCGGAGTCTCAGCGACAGTCCACAGACAGTCCACCCGGAGTCTCAGCGACAGTCTACAGACAGTCCACCCGGAGTCTCAGCGACAGTCTACAGACAGTCCACCCGGAGTCTCGGCGACGGTCTACAGACAGTCCACCCGGAGTCTCAGCGACAGTCTACAGACAGTCCACCCGGAGTCTCAGCGACAGTCTACAGACAGTCCACCTGGGGTATAAATGAAATGTTGTTTTGACCGGCGACACTAATTGCCTACAGACATGTTGTGAGACCAAGTCTTAATCCCTGTCCCCTTTGACTGGAAAGGAGAGGATATAGTGAGGGGTGGTTGGGGGCCAGGTGCAACAGGCTTGGGAATAATGTTGGGTTGGTGATGAGTGGAGGTGTCTGGGTTGGGTTGGTGGTGGGTAGAGGTGTATGGGTTGGGTTGGTGGTGGGTAGAGGTGTATGGGTTGGGTTGGTGATGGGTAGAGGTGTAAGGGTTGGGTTGGTGGTGGGTAGAGGTGTATGGGTTGGGTTGGTGATGGGTAGAGGTGTAAGGGTTGGGTTGGTGGTGGGTAGAGGTGTATGGGTTGGGTTGGTGGTGGGTAGAGGTGTATGGGTTGGGCTGGTGGTGGGTAGAGGTGTATGCGTTGGGTTGGTGGTGGGTAGAGGTGTATGGGTTGGGTTGGTGATGGGTAGAGGTGTAAGGGTTGGGTTGGTGGTGGGTAGAGGTGTATGGGTTGGGTTGGTGGTGGGTAGAGGTGTATGGGTTGGGCTGGTGGTGGGTAGAGGTGTAAGGGTTGGGTTGGTGGTGGGTAGAGGTGTATGTGTTGGGTTGGTGGTGGGTGGAGGTGTATGGGTTGGGTTGGTGGTGGGTAGAGGTGTGAGGGTTGGGTTGGTGGGGGGTAGAGGTGTATGGGTTGGGTCGGTGATGGGTAGAGGTGTAATGGTTGGGTTGGTGGTGGGTAGAGGTGTATGGGTTGGGTTGGTGGTGGGTAGAGGTGTGAGGGTTGGGTTGGTGGGGGGTAGAGGTGTATGGGTTGGGTTGGTGATGGGTAGAGGGGTAAGGGATGGGTTGGTGGTGGGTAGAGGAATAAGGGTAACTTCAAGGCAGACAGATAGTAGTCTGGGTTGTGTATCTATATTCATCTATATTCAAATCTTGACCTTATTTCTCTTCCAGTCCCTAACATCCAGGTCCTGATTATCTCTCCCTCTCTTACCTTGTCCTCACAATGTTCACAACAATGTCCATATCACAGCTATAAGACAGAAGGAGGGATGAAGAACTGCCTGACTGATAATATCAGTGTCCTGGTGTAACGGGGAGGGAGAGCGACAGAGAGACGTATTTTATTGCCCCCAGCCCCTATATAAGACCCAGCCAGTGAAATCAGGAAACGTTTCTCTCTACCCCTCACCAAACCAAACCACTGGGGCTTGGAACCCTTTCACCATGGAACCTCTGATGGCTTTAATACCGGAACATGATGGTTTTTAATCATATTGGGCCATAAAAGGAGGAATATTCATTATTCTATTCAACTTCCATTGTCTTCCAAGAGTTTTCTTGGATATGTGTTTACTCATGCCAGCTAACCCACTGGTTTTCCCACTCTCTTTCTCCTTGTCACACTCTCTCCATCTCTATCTCCTTCTCTCTTTCTCTCCGGATCCTGTCCCCATCCCCAGTTCAGCCCAGCGGCGCCAGCCCGGTTCAGTGGCCTGTCAGAGCATTAGTGGTGCGTCGTTATACTGCCTAACGACATAGAGAAGGAGTGGAGGAGGAGACCCTAGGGCACGGGAAGGCATGAGAGAGAGAGAGACGTAAATATTCTGGCATGGGAAGAAGAGAGAGGGATATTCTAGAACAATTGACAGAATGAGGGAGGGATAGAGGGATGGATGGAGAGAGGGAGGGATAGAGGGATGGATGGAGAGAGGGAAGGGTAGAGGGGTGGATGGAGAGAGGGAATGGTAGAGAGATGGATGGAGAGAGGGAGGGAGGGAAGGGTAGAGGGATGGATGGAGAGAGGGAGGGATAGAGGGAGGAGAGGATGAGGGGGAAGGGTAGAGTGATGGATGGAGAGAGGGATGGATGGAGAAAGGGAATGGTAGAGGGATGGATGGAGAGAGGGAAGGGTAGAGGGATGGATGGAGAGGGGGAAGGGTAGAGGGATGGATGGAGAGAGGGAAGGGTAGAGGGATGGATGGAGAGAGGGAAGGGTAGAGGGATGGATGGAGAGAGGGAAGGGTAGAGGGATGGATGGAGAGGGGGAAGGGTAGAGGGATAGATGGAGAGAGGGAAGGGTAGAGGGATGGATGGAGAGAGGGAAGGGTAGAGGGATGGATGGAGAGAGGGAGGGATGGATGGAGAGAGGGAGGGATAGAGGGATGGATGGAGAGAGGGAAGGGTAGTGGGAGGAGAGGAGGAGGGGGAAGAGTGAGGTCATCCTGTTGTCTGGAGCAGGGGGTCACAGGGGCATAAGAGGAGGAGGATAGGGAGAACAAGAGAAAAGAGAGAGGGAAACACCAAATGATGTTATGGGAACTGATTATTTTTCTAGCGAGCCATTTATGCCACCGGGACTCCCTGAAGATGACGGACCCTTTAATTTGGTGCTCTGAAAAGAAACACCAGGATCCGTTTCCTCAGACGAGTCCCAGATGGCATGGTATTCACTAACAGTAGTGAACATGGTATTCACTAACAGTAGTGCACCCTAAGGGCCCTGGTGGCATGGTATTCACTAACAGTAGTGCACCCTATGGGCCCTGGTGGCATGGTATTCACTAACAGTAGTGCACCCTATGGGCCCTGGTGGCATGGTATTCACTAACAGTAGTGCACCCTATGGGCCCTGGGCAAAAGCACTATACTGTTTAGCAGTAGTGGAAAAAGTACCAGATTTCCATACTTGAGTAAAAGTAAAGATACCGTAATAGAAAATGACTCAAGTAAAAATGTAAGTTGTCAAAAATATAAATTGTAGAGTACAGATACTCCCCCAAAAAACTCCTTCAGTATTTTTACTCCTGTACTTTACACCACTGTAGTATAGGGGCTCCCGAGTGGGGCAGCGGTCTGAGGCACTGCATCTCAGTGCTAGGGGAGTCACTACAGACCCTGGTTCGATTCCAGGCTGTATCACAACCGGCTGTGATTGGGAGTCCCATAGGGCGGTGCACAATTGGCCCAGCATCATCCGGGTTTGGGTTTGGCCGGGGTGGGCCGTCATTGTACATAAGAATGAGTTGTTAACTGACTTGCCTTGTTAAATAAATGGGGATGAAGGTGTCTTTGGGAAAGTTCATTTATCAGAGTGGCTGTTTGATCTCAGATGGATGAGTCACACTGAGGTTCTGGACCCGCGCTGCCTTTCTCTCCTTATGCACATTTATTCAATTAGGGCTTGATGGGTTTAACAGTTCTCATTGCCCTCCTCTCCCTTCCATCCCCCCATCTCTCCCCCGTTGGCAGGAATGGGACGACAGGCTGGGGGAGAGAGAGAGGCCTCTAACCACTAGGCTACTTGCCACCCCTACGCCCAGAACTGAAGCTCCATATCTACACTGTAAAAAATATATATATTTAACTATATCTCCTGGGCTGCGTAGAGTGTTAGCTAAGACATAGTCATATTGTGAACCATGAACCATTAGTACATAATGATTTTACAATACATGACCTTCTAGTGGTTCTTTTGCTGCAGTTAGTCAGTAATCAGATAATGTCTCAGGAACATTTTTCTGCTTTAGGTCAGGTTCTAGTTGAGATGATATTGAGATTCCACCTCACCTGCAGTCCAAACGGCACCCTATTCCCTATACAGTGTGATGATTCTGGTCAAAAGGAGTGTGCTATATAGGGAGCATATAGGGAACAGGGTGCTGTTTGGGATGCCGGCCTCTACTCTGCTCCTGGACCATTAGCATTCCTCAGCTAAGTGGTTCAACCTCGGTGTGTGTGTGTGTGTGTGTGTGTGTGTGTGTGTGTGTGTGTGTGTGTGTGTGTGTGTGTGTGTGTGTGTGTGTGTGTGTGTGTGTGTGTGTGTGTGTGTGTGTGTGTGTGTGTGTGTGTGTGTGTGTGTGTGTGTGTGTGTGTGTGTGTGTGTGTTTGCCTCGTGACTGCAACCTGGCCTCCCCCCATAGTTTTGAGTTCATTACCGTTTCAGAAATACACACCCACCTGTGTATCTGAACACACACACACACACACACACACACACACACCGCAGCCGTAAACCCAGATCAGATAGATGATAATGAACATAATGCTCCTTTACCTCTATATAATACACCCAGTAAAACATCTAGTCTCCATCATTATCCCTCCTCCCCTCCTTTACCTCTATATAATACACCCAGTAAAACATCTACAGTCTCTAACATTATCCCTCCCTCCTTTACCTCTATATAATACACCCAGTAAAACATCTACAGTCTTCAACATTATCCCTCCCCTCCTTTACCTCTATATAATACACCCAGTAAAACATCTACAGTCTCCATCATTATCCCTCCCTCCTTTACCTCTATATAATACACCCAGTAAAACATCTACAGTCTCCAACATTATCCCTCCTCCTCCTTTACCTCTATATAATACACCCAGTAAAACATCTAGTCTCCAACATTATCCCTCCCTCCTTTACCTCTATATAATACACCCAGTAAAACATCTAGTCTCCATCATTATCCCTCCCTCCTTTACCTCTATATAATACACCCAGTAAAACATCTACAGTCTCCATCATTATCCCTCCCTCCTTTACCTCTATATAATACACCCAGTAAAACATCTACAGTCTCCATCATTATCCCTCCCCCTCCTTTACCTCTATATAATACACCCAGTAAAACATCTAGTCTCCAACATTATCCCTCCCTCCTTTACCTCTATATAATACACCCAGTAAAACATCTACAGTCTCCAACATTATCCCTCCCTCCTTTACCTCTATATAATACACCCAGTAAAACATCTACAGTCTCCAACATTATCCCTCCCTCCTTTACCTCTATATAATACACCCAGTAAAACATCTACAGTCTCCAACATTATCCCTCCTCCCCTCCTTTACCTCTATATAATACACCCAGTAAAACATCTACAGTCTCCATCATTATCCCTCCCCTCCTTTACCTCTATATAATACACCCAGTAAAACATCTACAGTCTCCATCATTATCCCTCCCCTCCTTTACCTCTATATAATACACCCAGTAAAACATCTACAGTCTCCAACATTATCCCTCCCCTCCTTTACCTCTATATAATACACCCAGTAAAACATCTACAGTCTCCAACATTATCCCTCCTCCCCTCCTTTACCTCTATATAATACACCCAGTAAAACATCTACAGTCCCTCCCTCCCCTCCACCTCTATATAATACCATCTACAGTCCATCATTATCCTCCTTTCTTCCTTCTATTATTTCTACCCTCCCTCCCCACCCTTCTCCTTCTACTCACCCCTCCCTCTCCTTCCCTCCCTCTCCACCCTTCTCCTTCTACTCACCCCTCCCCCCCCTTATCCTCCCTCTCCACCCTTCTCCTTCTACTCACCCCTCCCTCCCTCTCCACCCTTCTCCTTCTACTCACCCCTCCCTCCCTCCCTCTCCCCTCTCCCTCTCTCCCCTTCTCCTTCTATCCCTCCCTCCCTCTCCACCCTTCTCCTTCTACTCACCCCTCCCTCTCCCTCCCTCTCTCCCCTTCTCCTTCTACCCCTCCCTCCCTCTCCACCCTTCTCCTTCTACCCCCCCCTCCCTCTCCCCTCCCACTCCACCATTCTCCTTCTACCCCTCCATCCCTCTCCACCCTTCTCCTTCTACCCCTCCCTCCTCTACCTCTCCATTTGTGGGTCAAGGCTATGAAAGAAGAGGTCTTAGCAGAAGACATAGAGACAGATAGTGGGCCTGGTTATCTCTCTCTCCTCGGCTCTAAAACCTTATCTTTACAGCCTTGTTTTTTCTGGGGATCTTTGCTAAATATACTACCGTAAAGTTAAAACACGTCTAACAGCTATATGCCGTCTGGTATGGAGGTGCTGTCTGTGTCAGCCTCCCAAATGGCACCCCACCCCACTACCCCCAGTAGTGCACTATATAGGGAATAGGCCTCTGGTCTAAAGTAGTGCACTATATAGGGAATAGGGCCCTGGTCTAAAGTAGTGCACTATACAGGGAATAGGGCTCTGGTCTAAAGTAGTGCACTATATAGGGAATAGGGCTCTGGTCTAAAGTAGTGTACTATACATAGGGAATAGGGCTCTGGTCTAAAGTAGTGTACTTTATAGGGAATAGGGCTCTGGTCTAAAGTAGTGTACTATATAGGGAAAAGGGCTCTGGTCTAAAGTAGTGCACTATATAGGGAATAGGGCTCTGGTCTAAAGTAGTGCACTATATAGGGAATAGGGTGCCATTTGGGATGCTGACTGTGTGTAGTACCCAAGGAAGCAAAGGTAACTGAGCTAAATGACTATCGCCCCTTAGAACTCACTTCTGTCATCATGAAGTGCTTTGAGAGACGAGTCAAGGATCACATCACCTCACACTGTCCATCCCATCTGGACCACAGGAACACCGATGTGAGAATGCTGTTCACTGACTACAGCTCAGCCTTCAACACCAGGGGACCCAGAGTGTAAACAGCTGTCATCAAGGCATAAGGTGGCTACGTCGAAGAATATCAAATATATTTAGATTTGTTTAACACTTTTTTTACCTACGACATGATTCCATATGTGTTATTTCATAGTTGTGATGTCGTCACTATTATTCTACAATGTATAAAATAGTCCGAATAAAGAGAAACCCTGGAATCAGTAGGTTTGTCCAGACGGCTGTCTGTCTGTGTGTGAATCAGTAGGTTTGTCCAGACGGCTGTCTGTCTGTCTGTGTGTGAATCAGTAGGTTTGTCCAGACGGCTGTCTGTCTGTCTGTGTGTGAATCAGTAGGTTTGTCCAGACGGCTGTCTGTCTGTGTGTGAATCAGTAGGTTTGTCCAGACGGCTGTCTGTCTGTGTGTGAATCAGTAGGTTTGTCCAGACGGCTGTCTGTCTGTGTGTGAATCAGTAGGTTTGTCCAGACGGCTGTCTGTCTGTGTGTGAATCAGTAGGTTTGTCCAGACGGCTGTCTGTCTGTGTCTGCCAGGTCAGTGTGAGGTGTCTGTCCAGAGGTGAGGACTGTCTGTCTGTGTTAGCCAGGTCAGTGTGAGGACTGTCTGTCTGTGTCTGCCAGGTCAGTGTGAGGACTGTCTGTCTGTGTCAGCCAGGTCAGTGTGAGGACTGTCTGTCTGTGTCAGCCAGGTCAGTGTGAGGACTGTCTGTCTGTGTCTGCCAGGTCAGTGTGAGGACTGTCTGTCTGTGTCAGCCAGGTCAGTGTGAGGACTGTCTGTCTGTGTCTGCCAGGTCAGTGTGAGGACTGTCTGTCTGTGTCAGCCAGGTCAGTGTGAGGACTGTCTGTCTGTGTCAGCCAGGTCAGTGTGAGGACTGTCTGTCTGTGTCAGCCAGGTCAGTGTGAGGACTGTCTGTCTGTGTCTGCCAGGTCAGTGTGAGGACTGTCTGTCTGTGTCTGCCAGGTCAGTGTGAGGACTGTCTGTCTGTGTCAGCCAGGTCAGTGTGAGGACTGTCTGTCTGTGTCTGCCAGGTCAGTGTGAGGACTGTCTGTCTGTGTCAGCCAGGTCAGTGTGAGGACTGTCTGTCTGTGTCTGCCAGGTCAGTGTGAGGACTGTCTGTCTGTGTCTGCCAGGTCAGTGTGAGGACTGTCTGTCTGTGTCAGCCAGGTCAGTGTGAGGACTGTCTGTCTGTGTCTGCCAGGTCAGTGTGAGGACTGTCTGTCTGTGTCAGCCAGGTCAGTGTGAGGACTGTCTGTCTGTGTCAGCCAGGTCAGTGTGAGGACTGTCTGTCTGTGTCAGCCAGGTCAGTGTGAGGACTGTCTGTCTGTGTCAGCCAGGTCAGTGTGAGGACTGTCTGTCTGTGTCAGCCAGGTCAGTGTGAGGACTGTCTGTCTGTGTCAGCCAGGTCAGTGTGAGGACTGTCTGTCTGTGTCAGCCAGGTCAGTGTGAGGACTGTCTGTCTGTGTCAGCCAGGTCAGTGTGAGGACTGTCTGTCTGTGTCAGCCAGGTCAGTGTGAGGACTGTCTGTCTGTGTCAGCCAGGTCAGTGTGAGGACTGTCTGTCTGTGTCAGCCAGGTCAGTGTGAGGACTGTCTGTCTGTGTCAGCCAGGTCAGTGTGAGGACTGTCTGTCTGTGTCTGCCAGGTCAGTGTGAGGACTGTCTGTCTGTGTCTGCCAGGTCAGTGTGAGGACTGTCTGTCTGTGTCAGCCAGGTCAGTGTGAGGACTGTCTGTCTGTGTCTGCCAGGTCAGTGTGAGGACTGTCTGTCTGTGTCTGCCAGGTCAGTGTGAGGACTGTCTGTCTGTGTCTGCCAGGTCAGTGTGAGGACTGTCTGTCTGTGTCAGCCAGGTCAGTGTGAGGACTGTCTGTCTGTGTCTGCCAGGTCAGTGTGGGGACTGTCTGTCTGTGTCACCCAGGTCAGTGTGAGGACTGTCTGTCTGTGTGCCAGGTCAGTGTGAGGACTGTCTGTCTGTTTAGCCAGGTCAGTGTGAGGACTGTCTGTGTTAGCCAGGTCAGTGTGAGGACTGTCTGTCTGTGTTAGCCAGGTCAGTGTGAGGACTGTCTGTCTGTGTCTGCCAGGTCAGTGTGAGGACTGTCTGTCTGTGTCAGCCAGGTCAGTGTGAGGACTGTCTGTCTGTGTTAGCCAGGTCAGTGTGAGGACTGTCTGTCTGTGTTAGCCAGGTCAGTGTGAGGACTGTCTGTCTGTGTTAGCCAGGTCAGTGTGAGGACTGTCTTCAGGCCTCTGTGTTAGCCAGGTCAGTGTGAGGACTGTCTGTCTGTGTTAGCCAGGTCACTGTGAGGACTGTCTGTGGAGACTGATGTGGGTTTGTGGTGAGGGCAGTAGACCGTACATTCAAGCCCAGGTGTTGTCTGTCTATATACTCATGCCAATGTCAATATCATTGCTATGTTTCCCCCTCAGTGTGGGGTTCAGGGCCTCACACCTACAGTTAGACCAGTGTGGGGTTCAGGGCCTCACACCCACAGTTAGACCAGTGTGGGGTGCAGGGCCTCACACCTACAGTTAGACCAGTGTGGGGTTCAGGGCCTCACACCCACAGTTAGACCAGTGTGGGGTGCAGGGCCTCACACCTACAGTTAGACCAGTGTGGGGTGCAGGGCCTCACACCTACAGTTAGACCAGTGTGGGGTGCAGGGCCTCACACCTACAGTTAGACCAGTGTGGGGTTCAGGGCCTCACACCCACAGTTAGACCAGTGTGGGGTGCAGGGCCTCACACCTACAGTTAGACCAGTGTGGGGTGCAGGGCCTCACACCTACAGTTAGACCAGTGTGGGGTGCAGGGCCTCACACCTACAGTTAGACCAGTGTGGGGTGCAGGGCCTCACACGGGTGTGGGTGTGTCCTGTACAGTGTAGACCTGTGTGTGTGTGTGACTGTGTGTGTGTGTCCTGTATGTGTGTGTGACTGTGTGTGTGTGGTGTGTGTGTGTGTGTGTGTGTGTGTGTGTGTGTGTGTGTCCTGTATGTGTGTGTGACTGTGTGTGTGTGTCCTGTATGTGTGTGTGTGTGTGTGACTGTGTGTGTGTGTGTGTGTGTGTGTGTGTGTGTGTCCTGTATGTGTGTGTGACTGTGTGTGTGTGTGACTGTGTGTGTGTGTCCTGTGTGTGTGTCCTGCATGTGTGTGTTTGACTGTGTGTGTCCTTTATGTGTGTGTGACTGTGTGTGTGTGACTGTGTGTGTTTGACTGTGTGTGTGAAGCTCTCTGTGCCTACCGAAGCGGTGGTTCCCCGCTGTGTGATCCTAATGGGGCTTGGAGAAAGGAGCGTGCTCTGCCAAACCAAGCCTCACCCCTCCAACCCCAGCCCCGCGCCTCCCTAGCCCTCACCCGAGAGGAGAGAGGAGAAACAGTCTCATATATCAGCCTGCTGGTCAAGCTTCATTACCTCCAACACATGACTCAATACACTCTCTACCTCTCTCTCTACCTCTCTCTCTACCTCTCTCTCTACCTCTCTCTCTACCTCTCTCTACCTCTCTCTACCTCTCTACCTCTCTCTACCTCTCTCTACCTCTCTCTACCTCTCTCTACCTCTCTCTACCTCTCTCTCTACCTCTCTCTACCTCTCTCTCTCTCTCTCTACCTCTCTCTCTACCTCTCTCTCTACCTCTCTCTCTACCTCTCTCTACCTCTCTACCTCTCTCTACCTCTCTCTACCTCTCTCTCTACCTCTCTCTCTACCTCTCTCTCTACCTCTCTCTCTACCTCTCTCTACCTCTCTCTCTACCTCTCTCTCTACCTCTCTCTACCTCTATCTACCTCTCTCTCTCTTTACCTCTCTCTTACCTCTCTCTACCTCTCTCTCTACCTCTCTCTCTACCTCTCTCTCTACTCTACCCTCTCTCTCTCTCTCTCTCTCTCTACCTCTCTCTTTCTTTACCTCTCTCTCTACCTCTCTCTCTCTACCTCTCTCTACCTCTCTCTCTACCTCTCTCTCTTCTCTCTACCTCTCTCTCTACCTCTCTCTCTCTTTACTCTCTCTCTACCTCTCTCTCTACCTCTATCTCTACCTCTCTTTCTACCTCTATCTCTCTCTACCTCTCTCTCTACCTCTCTCTCTACCTCTCTCTCTCTACCTCGCTCTACCCTCATCTCTCCTCTCTCTCTCCACCTCTCTCTTTCTTTACTCTCTCTCTACCTCTCTCTCTCTACCTCTCTCTCTACCTCTCTCTCCTCTCTCTCTCTACCTCTCTCTCTCCTCTCTCTCTACCTCTCTCTCTACCTCTCTCTCTCTACCTCTCTCTCTACCTCTCTCTCTACCTCTCTCTACCTCTCTCTACCTCTCTCTCTACCTCTCTCTCTACCTCTCTCTCTACCTCTCTCTCTACCTCTCTCTCTACTCTCTCTCTACCTCTCTCTCTACCTCTCTCTCTCTACCTCTCTCCTCTCTCTCTCTCTTACCTCTCTCTCTCCTCTCTCTCTACCTCTCTCTCTACCTCTCTCTCTCTTTACCTCTCTCTACCTCTCTCTCTACCTCTCTCTCTACCTCTCTCTACCTCTCTCTCTCTCTCTACCTCTCTCTCTACCTCTCTCTCTCCTCTCTCTCTACCTCTCTCTACCTCTCTCTCTACCTCTCTCTCTACCTCTCTCTCTCTCCTCTCTCTCTACCTCTCTCTCTACCTCTCTCTCTCTCTCTCTACCTCTCTCTACCTCTCTCTCTACCTCTCTCTCTACCTCTCTCTCTACCTCTCTCTACCTCTCTCTCTCTTTACCTCTCTCTATCCTCTCTCTCTACCTCTCTCTACCTCTCTCTCTCTACCTCTCTCTACCTCTCTACTCTTCTACCTCTCTCTACCTCTCTTCTACCTCTCTCTCTCTCTACTCTCTCTCTACCTCTTTCTACCTCTCTCTACTTCTCTCTCTACCTCTCTCTCTCTACCTCTCTCTCTACCTCTCTCTCTACCTCTCTATCTACCTCTCTCTCTCTTTACCTCTCTCTGTCTACCTCTCTCTCTCTACCTCTCTCTCTCCCTCTCTCTCTACCTTTCTCTCTAATCCTCTCTTTCTCTCTTTACCTCTCTCTCTACCTCTCCTCTTTCACCTCGCTGATTACACCAACACTCTGGTTTCTCCTCGCTCTCTCTTTGAGTCTTTCTGAGTCCTCCCCCCCACCAAACATTAGTGATTGTCTTGTTATAACAGGGTTCCCAGGTGATGCAGATAGCAGGTCCATAAATGAGTTGCTAGATCAGCCAGTACCTGGTCACCCCCATCCCCCTAGTTAGAGACCCACAGGCTCAAAGACCTAGTGGTGGGTAGATGATCAGGGCCATTTGCAGTGGACCATGGAGGGAAGCAGGCAGGGAGGGGAACCAGGCTGAAAACTGGCCTCTTTCAGTGGGCATATCCGCCACACACTCCCCCTGAATGACCTTTGCAGTGGACCATGGATGGAAGCAGGCAGGGACCTATGAACTTAGTGTGTAGTAGCTTGCTCTTTACCTCGTTCTCTCCTCTCTCTCTCTCTCTCTCTCTCTCTCTCTCTCTCTCTCTCTCTCTCTCTCTCTCTCTTCTCCTTCTCTCTATCTCTCCTCTCTCTCTTTCCTTCTCTATCTCTCCTCTCTCTCTCTCTCTCTCTCTCTCGCTCTATCTCTATCTCTCCTCTCTTTCTCATCTCCTTCTCTCTCTCTATCTCTCCTCTCTCTCTTTCCTTCTCTATCTCTCCTCTCTTTCTCTCCTCTCTTTCTTTCCTTCTCTATCTCTCCTCTCTCTCTTTCCTTCTCTATCTCTCCTCTCTCTCTCTCCTTCTCTCTCTCTCTCTCTCTCTCTCTCTCTCTCTCTCTCTCTCTCTCTCTCTCTCTCTCTCTCTCTTTTTTCCTTCTCTCTCCCTATATCTCCTCTCTCTCTCTTTCCTTCTCTCTCTCTCCTCTCTCTCTTTCCCACTCTCTCTCTCTCTCTCCTCTCTCTTTCTCTCTCGCTCTCTCCTCTCTCTCTCTCTATCTCTCCTCTCTTTCTCTCCTCTCCTATTCTCTCTCTCTATCTCTCCTCTCTCTCTCTTTCCTTCTCTCTCTCTATATCTCCTCTCTCTCTTTCCTTCTCTCTCTCTCCTCTCTCTCTTTCCTTCTCTCTCTCTATCTCTCCTCTCTCTCTCTTTCCTTCTCTCTCTCTATATCTCCTCTCTCTCTTTCCTTCTCTCTCTCTCCTCTCTCTCTTTCCTTCTCTCTCTAATCTCCTCTCTCTTTTTCATTCTCTCTCTCCTCTCTCTCTCTTTCATTATCTCTCTCTATCTCTCCTCTCTCTTTCTCTCCTCTCCTTATTTCTCTCTCTATCTCTCCTTCAATCTACAAATGTCATATTATGTATATATACATTGTTGTAACCCAGTAGATATGGGAATTTATCAAAATTGGGTTTGTTTTCGAATTCTTTGTGAATCTGTGTAATCTGAGGGAAATATGTGTCTCTAATATGTTCATACATTTGGCAGGAGGTTAGGAAGTGCAGCTCAGTTTCCACCTCATTTTGTGGACAGTGAGCACATAGCCTGTCTTCTCTTGAGAGCCATGTCTGCCTACGGCGGCCTTTCTCAATAGCAAGGCTATGCTCACATAGTCAAAGCTTTCCTTAAGTTTGGGTCAGTCACAGTGGACATGTATTCTGCCACTGTGTACTCTCTGTTTAGGGACAAATATCATTCTAGTTTGCTCTGTTCTTTTGTTAATTTTTTCCAATGTGTCAAGTAATTATCTTTTTGTTTTCTTATGATTTGGTTGGGTCTAATTGTGTTGCTGTCCTGGGGCTCTGTGGGGTCTGTTTGTGACCAGCTTGCTTTGGGGACTCTTCCCCTATTTTAACTGCACACTTGTTGTTTGTGTACATGGATTTTATAATGTTGTATGTTTTACCCCCAACACCACTTTCCATCAATTTGTATAGCAGACCCTCGTGCCAAATTGAGTCGAAGGCTTTTTTGAAATCAACAAAACATGAGAAGACTTTGCCTTTGTTTTGGTTTGTTTGGTTGTCAATTAGGGGGTGCAGGTTGAATACATGGTCTGTTGTACGTAATTTGGTAAAAAGCCAATTTGACATTTGCTCAGTACATTGCTTTCACTGAGGAAATGTACGAGTCATTTGTTAATAATAATGCAGAGGATTTTCCCAAGGTTACTGTTGACACATATTCCACGGTAGTTATTGGGGTCAAATTTGTCTCCACTTTTGTGGATTGGGGTGAAAAGTCCTTGGTTCCAAATATTGTGGAAGATGCCAGAGCTAAGGATGATGTTAAAGAGTTTTAGTATAGCCAATTGGAATTTGTTGTCTGTATATTTGATCATTTCATTGAGGATACCATCGACACCACAGGCCTTTTGGGGTTTTTATTTTGTCCTGTAACTCGTTCAATGTAATTGGAGAATCCAGTGGGTTCTGGGAGTCTTTAATAGTTGATTCTAAGATCTGTATTTGATCATGTATATGTATTTGCTCTTTATTCTTTGTTATAGAGCCAAAAAGATTGGAGAAGTGGTTTACCCATACATCTCCATTTTGGATAGATAATTCTTCGTGTTGTTGTTTGTTTAGTGTTTTCCAATTTTCCCAAAAGTGGTTAGATTCTATGTATTCTTCAATTACATTGAGCTGATTTCTGACATGCTGTTCCTTCTTTTTCCATAGTGTATTTCTGTATTGTTTTAGTGATTCACCACAGAGAAGGCGTAGACATTCTTCATCAAACCATTTGTCATTGTTGTTCATTTTCTTCAGTTTTCTATTTGAGATTTTTAGATTTGATAGAGAAGCTGAGAGGTCAAATATACTGTTAAGATGTTCTACTGCCAAGTTTACACCTTCACTATTACAGTGGAACGTTTTACCCAGGAAATTGTCTAAAAGGGATTGAATTTGTTGTTGCCTAATTGTTTTTTGGTACGTTTCCAAACTGCATTCCTTCCATCTATAGCATTTCTTAATGTTACTCAGTTCCTTTGGCTTTGATGCCTCATGATTGAGTATTGCTCTGTTTAAGTAGACTGTGATTTTGCTGTGGTCTGATAGGGGTGTTAGTGGACTGACTGTGAACGCTCTGAGAGACTCTGGGTTGAGGTCAGTGATAACGTAGTCTACAGTACTACTGCCAAGAGATGAGCTATAGGTGTACCTACCATAGGAGTCCCCTCGAAGCCTACCATTGACTATGTACATAACCAGCGTGCTGCAGGAGTTGGGACCCATTTTTGTTGGTTATGTTGTCATAGTTGTGCCTAGGGGGGGCATATGGGGGAGGGGATGCTGTCACCTCCAGGCAGGTGTTTGTCCCCCTGTGTGCTGAGGGTGTTAGGTTCTTGTCTGGTTCTGGCATTTAAGTCGCCACAGACTAGTACATGTCCCTGGGCCTGGAAATGATTGATTTCCCCCTCCAGGATGGAGAAGCTGTCTTCATTAAAATATGGGGATTCTAGTGGGGGGATATAAGTAGCACACAGGAGGACATTTTTCTCTGTTAAGATAATTTCCTTTTGAATTTCTAGCCAAATGTAAAATGTTCCTGTTTGATTAATTTAACTTCTTGCGTTGAGCCATCCCGGATCCGGGATCGTGAATACAGCCTCAAGCTCATTACCATAACGTAACGTTAACTATTCATGAAAATCGCAAATGAAATGAAATCAATATGCTAGCTCTCAAGCTTAGCCTTTTGTTAACAACACTGTCATTTCAGATTTTCAAAAATATGCTTCTCAACCATAGCAAAACTAGCATTTGTGTAACAGTATTGATAGCTATTGATAGCTAGCATTAGCATTTAGCGTTAGCATTCAGCAGGCAACATTTTCACAAAAACCAGAAAACCATTCAAATAAAATCATTTACCTTTAAAGAACTTCGGATGTTTTCAATGAGGAGACTCTCAGTTAGATAGCAAATGTTCCGTTTTTCCTGAAAGATTATTTGTGCAGGAGAAATCGGTCCGTTTTCTGCGTCATGTTTGGCTACCAAAAAAAAAATGAAAATTCATTCGTCAAAACGCCAAACTTTTTTCCAAATGAACTCCATAATATCGACTGAAACATGGTAAACGTTGTTTAGAATCAATCCTCAACGTGTTTTTCACATATCTCTTTGATGATATATCGTTCGTGGAAGTGTGCTTTCCCCTCCGAATCCATGGGAAGATGCCTGCAGCTGAAGATTACGCACCAATTTAGACAAAGGACACCGGGCGGACCCCTGGCAAATGTAGTCTCTTATGGCCAATCTTCCAATGATATGCCTACAAATACGTCACAATGCTGCAGACACCTTGGACGAACGGCAGAGAGCTTAGGCTCGTTCACGGCACATTCACAGCCATATAAGGAGACGATGGAAAACAGAGCCTCAAAAATCCTGCTCATTTCCTGTTTGAAGTTTCATCTTGGTTTCGCCTGTTGCATCAGTTCTGAGGCACTCACAGATAATATCTTTGCAGTTTTGAAAACGTCAGAGTGTTTTCTTTCCAAAGCTGGCAATTATATGCATAGTCGAGCATCTTTTCGTGACAAAATATTGCGCTTAAAACGGGCACGTTTTTTAATCCAATAATGAAATACTGAGTCTCAAGAGGTTTAATGGAGTGAGTTAGGTCTGCTCTATACCAAATTAGCATACCCCCTGAGTCCCTTCCCTGTTTCACACCTGGTCGTTTGGTGGATGGGACTACCAGCTCTCTGTAACCTAGAGGGCAACCAGTGGGTCCGTCTCCTCACCAACCTCTATAGGTTTCTTGCAGGTTGACAATGTCTGTATTACCGATTTCTTTGGTGAAGTCCGGGCTCCTGCTCTTTAGGCCAAAGGCAGGTGACCTCAGGCCTTGGATATTTGGGGTGAGATAGTGATGGCTTTGTGTTCCATAAAGTGTCCAATGTTGTTGGTCGTGGTATGGCCTCAGGCCAGTAAGTGTGAGCAGAGCCTGCTGAGCATCTGCTACATGCCATTGGCTTGGGCGAGTGTGAGAGTGGGGGTTGGGCCTGTTTGCCCGCTCACTGACTGGGCGTATGTGTGACTTCCATGTTGAGGCCCTCTTTGCGGGGGTGGGGTTCATGGGGTGGGCAGGAGGGGCATAGGTCTGATCTGAGGGGGCCTAAATGGGGTGTGGGCATGGTTGATGTGGGGGCGTGTTGATTGGTTGGCATGTGGATGTGGCTGATGGTGTTGTGGTCTGGATGTAAGACCTCTTGGCGTGGGTCCTCTATCTCTCTCTATCTCTCCTTCTCTCTCTCTATCTCTCCTTCTCTCTCTCTATCTCTCCTTCTCTCTATCTCTCCTTCTCTCTCTATCTCTCTCTATCTCTCCAT
>NW_025746098.1:162500-170611 GCF_021184085.1 Oncorhynchus gorbuscha
TGTGTGTGTGTGTGTGTGTTCCACCAGCCAGCCACCTGTTAATGCCAGCACTGATTTCATGAGGCATAGCTGGTACCTCAACGGCTAGGACACACACTTGTCACCTCTCGACCCCCAGCCTTTTGAAAAAGGGATCTGTGTGTTAAAGATCTTGTCTGTATCCCAGATAGCACCCTATTCCCTATGTAAGGCACTCGTTTTTCCCAGAGCCTTATGGGCCCTTGTTAAGGAATAGGGGTTCATTGGACCGCGGCCTGTGTTAAAGATAACCCCACCTGTGAGGATCATTAGCCTGAGGAGCTGTCCAACATAAATCCCCTTTAGGTTCAGATTCCATTAATGAGAGGAACATTACACCTTTTAGATGGACATTCCAAGTGTAGAATTATATATAATGACTTAAAAAGAACTGTTGGGTAGTTGGTGGAGGAATGGAGCATTCCAGGAGAATTTAAATGGTTTTAGTGAGTTGGTGAAGGTTGGGGATGTGGATGTGAAGAGGTGATCAGCTGTGGATCCATGGTCCAGGGAGAGGGAGGGGAGGTTGAGGGGGGAGAGAGGGGGGGGTGACCCTGGGCCAGGTGGAGAGGTGGAAGGGAAGAGGTAGAGGAGGAGAGGAGAAGGACAAGAAGAGATGGATGGGGAGAAGAGGAGGAGGAGGAGGAGGAGGAGAAGAGAAGGACAAGGAGAGATGGAGGGGGAGAAGAGGAGGAGGAGGAGGAGGAGGAGGAGGAGGAGGAGGAGGAGGAGGAGGAGGAGGAGGAGGAGGAGGAGGAGGAGGAGGAGGAGGAGAGGAGAAGGACAAGGAGAGATGGAGGGGGAGAGGAGAGCTGGAGGGGGAGAAGAGGTGGAGAGGTTAACTCACACGGATGTTCCCCCTCTCTAAATCACTCAGTCCCTCTTTCTTTCCCTCTCCAGCTCTCTCTTTCTCTTCCTCTGCTCTCCTCTGCTCACTCCTTTACAGTGCACTAACTACCCATGTCCTGTGACCTCTCACCTCTCAGAGAATGAAAAGAGAAGAAAGAAGGGATAGAGGGAGGAGGGAAGGAGGAGGACAGAGGGAGGTATCTGTACAGACTCATCAGCCCTGGGAGACTTAAGGCCAGTCAGTCAGGCTGTCTTCCATGGAGATCCTTCTCTCTCCACTGACCAGAAAGACCATCTGTCCAGAAAGTCACTCTGAAATATTTGCTCTTTATGGTTCTGAATGTGTTTCCTCCCACTGTTTTGTTGTTTACAGTATGTTGCTATGTACCTGACCTATGATGTGATGTTACAAAATACATGTTTTTAACATTTCTCCCCCCTCTCTCTCCTCTCCCCCCTCTCTCTCCTCTCCCCCTCTCTCTCCTCTCCCCCTCTCTCTCTCTCCCCTCTCTCTCTCTCTCCCCTCTCTCTCTCTCTCTCTCTCTCTCTCTCTTCTCTCTTCTCCCCCTCTCTCTCCCTCTCTCTCTCCTCTCCCCCTGTCTCTCCTCTCCCCCTCTCCCCTCTCTCTCTCTTCTCCCTATCTCTCTCCTCTCCCCCTCTCTCTCTCTCCCTCCCTCTCTTTCTTCTCCCCCTCTCTCTCCTCTCCCCTTTCTTTCTTCTCCCCCTCTCTCTCCTCTCTACCTTCCCTCTCTACTCTTCCCCCTCTCTCTCTCTTCTCTTCCCCCCTCTCTCTCTCTCTCTCCCCCCTCTTTCTTCTCCCCCTCTCTCTCCTCTCCCCCTCTCTCTACTCTTCCCCCTCTCTCTTCTCTCCCTCTCTGTCTAATCTCTCTTTCCCTCCCTCGCCCCCTCTCTCTTCTCCCCTCTCTCTCTTATCTCTCTTATCTCTCTTTCCCTCCCTCTCCCCTTCTCTCTCCTATTTCCCGCCCCCTTCTCTCCTCTCCCCCTTCTCTCCCCCTCTCCCTCCCTCTCCCCCTCTCTCTCTTATCTCTTTTCCCTCCCTCTCCTCCCTCTCTCTCCTCTCTCCCGCCACCTCTCTCTCCTCTCCCCCTTCACTCCCCCTCTCTCTCTTTTCCCCCTCTCTCTCTTCTCCCCCTCTCTCTCTTCTCCCCCTCTCTCTCCCTTCCCCTCTCTCTCCTCTCCCCTCCCCTCTCCATCCCCCTCTCCCTCCCTCTCCCCTCCCCCTCTCCCTCCCTCTCCCCCTCTCTCCCTCCTCTTTCTCACCCCATCAGTTGGAGTCGGAGCTGGCGTTGTGTGAGAGGGAGAGTGCAGAGCTCCAGGAGCATGCTAACTGTGTCCTGCAGCAGATCGCTGACCACTGCCCCGACATCCTGGAGCAGGTGGTCAACGCCCTGGAAGAGTCCTGCTGACCTGTCAATGTCCCCGCCAGCCACACTCTCACAACGCGTCGAGAGAGAGAGAGAGATGCCTTTATATTCGCGGTCCTTCATTTCCTGCCTTACCAGTTCTCCCAATATCTCTTTGGGGATTTGTTACTGATTTATTAACAATGATTTGTCAGATTGGTGCAACAATCCTCTAAATCTAAAAATGTTTGTGGTGAGAAGGCCTTCTTGAACCGTTCATGACGTTGAACCCTGTCTTTTTCTGAGACCTGACCACAAAACCTGTCCGTTACTAAGGTGTGGTCAACCATGTTATATTAGTGTTACTCACATACAGTTACTGCTTAGTTACTACACAGTTCCTGCTTAGTTACTGCTTAGTTACTACACAGTTACTGCTTATTTACTGCTTAGTTACTACACAGTTACTGCTTAGTTACCACACAGTTACTGCTTAGTTACCATACAGTTACTGCTTAGCTACTACACAGTTACTGCTTAGTTACTACACAGTTACTGCTTATTTAATGCTTAGTTACTACACAGTTACTGCTTAGTTACTACACAGTTACTGCTTAGTTACTACACAGTTACTGCTTAGTTACTACACAGTTACTGCTTAGTTACTACACAGTTACTGCTTAGTTACCATACAGTTACTGCTTATTTACTACACAGTTACTGCTTAGTTACTACACAGTTACTGCTTAGTTACTGCTTAGTTAATACACAGTTACTGCTTAGTTACCACACAGTTACTGCTTATTTACTGCTTAGTTACTACACAGTTACTGCTTAGTTACCACACATTTACTGCTTAGTTACCATACCGTTACTGCTTAGTTACTACACAGTTACTGCTTAGTTACCATACCGTTACTGCTTAGTTACTACACAGTTACTGCTTAGTTACTACACAGTTACTGCTTAGTTACTACACAGTTACTGCTTAGTTACTACACAGTTACTGCTTAGTTACTACACAGTTACTGCTTAGTTACCATACAGTTACTGCTTAGTTACTACACAGTTACTGCTTAGTTACTACACAGTTACTGCTTAGTTACTACACAGTTACTGCTTAGTTACCACACAGTTACTGCTTAGTTACTACACAGTTACTGCTTAGTTACTACACAGTTACTGCTTAGTTAGTTACTGTCCTAATTGTGACTGTCCTAATGGGATGGGGATATCATTATGGCCAATATGAAGAGAAGCTAGAGACTCTGAATCATGGTCATGTACCCACTACTTAGACCATTCTAGAATCCCTCCTACAGCTTTCTGTCCTGTCGTCCTGCATTCCACATGGAACCCTATTCCCTTTATAGAAACCTATTCCCTTTATAGAACCCTATTCCCTTTATAGAACCCTATTCCCTTTATAGAACCCTATTCCCTTTATGGAACCCTATTCCCTTTATAGAACCCTATTCCCTTTATAGAACCCTATTCCCTTCATGGAACCCTATTCCCTTTATAGAACCATATTCCTTTTATAGAACCCTATTCCCTTTATGGAACCCTATTCCCTTTATAGAACCCTATTCCCTTTATAGAACCCTATTCCCTTCATGGAACCCTATTCCCTTTATAGAACCATATTCCTTTTATAGAACCCTATTCCCTTTATGGAACCCTATTCCCTTTATAGAACCCTATTCCCTTTATAGAACCCTATTCCCTTCATGGAACCCTATTCCCTTTATGGAACCCTATTCCCTTTATAGAACCCTATTCCCTTTATAGAACCCTATTCCCTTCATGGAACCCTATTCCCTTCATGGAACCCTATTCCCTTTATGGAACCCTATTCCCTTTATAGAACCCTATTCCCTTTATAGAACCCTATTCCCTTCATGCAACCCTATTCCCTTTATAGAACCCTATTCCCTTCATGGAACCCTATTCCCTTTATGGAACACTACATTTCATCACGGCCCATATCAATCAATCAATCAATCAAATGTATTTATAAAGCCCTTTTTACATCAGGCGATGTCACAAAGTGCTGTACAGAAACCCAGCCTAAAACCCCAAACAGCAAGCAATGCAGGTGTAGAAGCACGGTGGCTAGGACAAACTCCCTAGAAAGGCCAGAACCTAGGAAGAAACCTAGAGAGGAACCAGGCTCTGAGGGAGGCCAGTCCTCTTCTGGCTGTGCCGGGTGGAGATTATAACAGTACACAGAACTCCTGTGAAAAGTAGTGCACTATATAGGGACTAGGGCCCTGGTCTAAAGTAGTGCACTATATAGGGACTAGGGCCCTGGTCTAAAGTAGTGCACTATATAGGGAATAGAGCCCTGGTCTAAAGTAGTGCACTATATAGGGACTAGGGCCCTGGTCTAAAGTAGTGCACTATATAGGGAATAGAGCCCTGGTCTAAAGTAGTGCACTATATAGGGACTAGGGCCCTGGTCTAAAGTAGTGCACTATATAGGGACTAGGGCTCTGGTCTAAAGTAGTGCACTATATAGGGAATAGGGCTCTGGTCTAAAGTAGTGCACTATATAGGGAATAGGGCCCTGGTCTAAAGTAGTGCACTATATAGGGAATAGGGCTCTGGTCTAAAGTAATGCACTCTATAGGGAATAGGACTCTGGTCTAAAGTAGTGCACTATATAGGGACTAGGGCTCTGGTCTAAAGTAGTGCACTATATAGGGAATAGGGCCCTGGTCTAAAGTAGTGCACTATATAGGGAATAGGGCTCTGGTCTAAAGTAGTGTACTATATAGGGAATAGGACTCTGGTCTAAAGTAGTGCACTATATAGGGACTAGGGCCCTGGTCTAAATTAGTGCACTATATAGGGACTAGGGCCCTGGTCTAAAGTAGTGCACTATATAGGGACTAGGGCCCTGGTCTAAAGTAGTGCACTATATAGGGAATAGGGCTCTGGTCTAAAGTAGTGTACTATATAGGGAATAGGACTCTGGTCTAAAGTAGTGCACTATATAGGGACTAGGGTGCCCTTTTGGGATACAGCCTAGATCTGAGATCTGGGAATATGAATTTAAATGACCTTTTGATGCCATTTGTTTGCTGCTACCTTTTGCTTTGGTTGTTGGAGATAGTTGGTTGTTGTTCCTCTCTATGATGACCGTTCTCTGATGGGTTTGGGAAACACGAAACCTAGTCCTGTTTTTATTGCAGTTGTCACCCGTTGAAAGGTTAGAGTTGGGAGATGAAAAACAACACTATTATTGAGACACTCGAGCAACAACAGTATTATTGAGACATTCAAGCCACACAAATGCTCACCACTCACCGTAACAACAGGGACAGTATGTTTCAGCAATGATATCTATTCTGGGAGCGGCTATTGATGTTGAAATACAGATCCAATTTATCTAGCTTTATCTGGGCTTTTTAAACCTCATAAGGACTCTTTAGTGTCTCATAGACTCTGAAATGTATCCCTAGACAGGACTCTCTAGACAGGACTCTAGACAGGACTCCCTAGACAGGACTCTAGACAGGACACTCTAGACAGGACACTCTAGACAGGACTCTCTAGACAGGACTCTAGACAGGACTCACTAGACAGGACTCTAGACAGGACACTCTAGACAGGACTCTAGACAGGACTCACTAGACAGGACTCTAGACAGGACACTCTAGACAGGACTCTCTAGACAGGACTCTAGACAGGACTCCCTAGACAGGACTCTAGACAGGACACTCTAGACAGGACTCTCTAGACAGGACTCTAGACAGGACTCCCTAGACAGGACTCTAGACAGGACACTCTAGACAGGACACTCTAGACAGGACTCTCTAGACAGGACTCTAGACAGGACACTCTAGACAGGACTCTCTAGACAGGACTCTAGACAGGACACTCTAGACAGGACTCTAGACAGGACACTCTAGACAGGACTCTAGACAGGACTCTCTAGACAGGACTCTAGACAGGACTCTCTAGACAGGACTCTAGACAGGACTCTAGACAGGACTCTCTAGACAGGACACTCTAGACAGGACTCTCTAGACAGGGACTCCCTAGACAGGGACTCTAGACAGGGACTCCCTAGACAGGGACTCTAGACAGGACTCTAGACAGGACTCTCTAGACAGGACTCTCTAGACAGGACTCTCTAGACAGGGACTCTAGATAGGACTCTCTAGACAGGGACTAGACAGGATTCCCTAGACAGGGACTCTAGACAGGACTCTCTAGACAGGGACTCTAGATAGGACTCTCTAGACAGGGACTAGACAGGATTCCCTAGACAGGACTCTCTAGACAGGACTCCCTAGACAGGACTAGACAGGATTCCCTATGGTGATGTTAGATGGTTAAACAGCAGACCCAGTTGAGAGTGTGTGTAGTTAGCTAACCCAACCTAGCAGGTGTGACGCGCTGGTTCTTTCTGTTGTGGGAGGTTCTCTTCTGCACTGTTCAACCAATCCAGTAAATGTGGAGGAGGAGTTAAGTTGGAGTGTCGCCTTGCTGACGTCCGAAAGCGGAAGCCGCGTTTCATTTCCTGTGAAAACCAGGTGGTAGTTAGCTTATGGATCTCCCCTGATTTAGAGCCGCGATGAGAGCCGTATGGAGGTCACAAACCCACAGTTTCCAGGGGAGTATAGCCTGGAGACACAGAGGGGATATTTACACCTAGCGTGACTTCCTATAGGAAGTGACATCATCTCAGTCAGGTCCACAGGCTGGTTCCTCCCTCTTTCCTTCTGATCTGTATTTACTTCGGTCTTTCTTTCAGTCAGCAGGGACATGAAAGACAGCAGGGAGGTGAGGTCACTCAGACAGTGTGTTCTAGTGATGACTCAGTGGTGAGCAGATCACTGTCTTATGTGGCTCAATTATAACCATCCTCCTTCTCTCCTCTGTATCTCTCCCATCCCCTCTCTCTCTATCCCTCTCTCCCCTCTATCTCTCCCATCCCCTCTCTCTATCCCTCTCTCCCCTCTGTCTCCCATCCCCTCTCTCTATCCCTCTCTACCCTCTCTCTCCCATCCCCTCTCTCTCTATCCCTCTCTACCCTCTCTCTCCCATCCCCTCTCTCTCTATCCCTCTCTCCCCTCTATGTCTCCCATCCCCTCTCTCTATCCCTCTCTACCCTCTCTCTCCCATCCCCTCTCTCTCTATCCCTCTCTCCCCTCTGTCTCTCCCATCCCCTCTCTCTCTATCCCTCTCTCCCTTTATCTCTCCCATCTCTCCCATCCCCTCTCTCTCCCATCCCTCTCTCCCCTCTATGTCTCCCATCCCCTCTCTCTCCCATCTCTCCCATCTCTCTCCCATCCCTCTCTCTCCCCTCTCTCTCTCCCATCCCCTCTCTCTCCATCCCATCTCTCCCATCTCCCTCTCTCTCCTCATCTCCCCCTCTATACCCCTCTCTCCCCTCTATCTCTCCCATCCCCTCTCCCTCTCTCCCCTCTATCTCTCCCATCCCCCTCTCTATCCCTCTCCCCCCTATCCCTCTCTCCCCTCTATCTCTCCCATCCCCCCCTCTCTCCCCTCTCTCTCCCATCCCTCTCTCCCCTCCCCTCTCTCCCATCCCCTCTCTCTATATCTCTCCCATCCCCCCTCTCTATCCCTCTCTCCCCTCTATCTCTCCCATCCCATCCCCCTCTCTCTATCTCTCTCATCCCCTCTATCTCTCCCATCCCATCCCCCTCTCCCCCTCTATCTCTCCCATCCCCCTATCTCTATCCCTCTCTCCCTCTATCTCTCCCATCCCCTCTCCCTCTCTCCCCTATCTCTCCCATCCCCCTCTCTCTCCCTCCTCCCCTCTATCTCACCCATCTCCCCATCCCCCTCTCTATATCTCTCCCATCCCCCTCTCTATCCCTCTCTCCCCCCTCTATCTCACCCATC
>NW_025746099.1:0-5000 GCF_021184085.1 Oncorhynchus gorbuscha
CCCATTCTCTCCTCTCTTCCCCTCTCTCTCTTCCTCTCTCTCTCCCATTTCTCTCCTATCTTCCCCCTCTCTCTTCCTCTCTCTCTCCCCCATTCTCTCCTATCTTCCCTCTCTCTCTTCCTCTCTCTCTCTCCCCCATTCTCTCCTATCTTCCCCTCTCTCTTCTCTCTCTCTCTCCCCCATTCTCTCATATCTTCCCCTCTCTCTCACCCATTCTCTCCTATCTTCCCTCTCTCTTCCCTCTCTCTCCCCATTCTCTCCTCTCTTCCCCTCGCTCTTCCTCTCTCTCTCCCTCACCCTCTCCTTCTCCTCTCTTCCTCTCTCTCTCTCCCCATCCTCTCCTCTCTCTCTCCCCCCATCCTCTCCTCCCTCTCTCCCTCACCCTCTCCTCTCTCTCCTCTCTTCCTCTCTCTCTCCCCCATTCTCTCCTCTCTTCCCCTCGCTCTTCCCCTCTCTCTCCCTCACCCTCTCTCTCTCTCCTCTCTTCCTCTCTCTCTCCCCCCATTCTCTCCCTCTCTTCCCCCTCGCTCTTCCCTCTCTCTCCCTCACCCTCTCCTCTCTCTCTCTCTCCTCTCTCTTCCTCTCTCTCTCCCCATCCTCTCCCTCTCTCTCTCCCCCATCCTCTCCTCCTCCCTCTCTCCCTCACCCTCTCCTCTCCTTCTTCTCTCTCTCTCCCCATTTCTCTCCTCTCTTCCCTCGCTCTTCCCCTCTCTCTCCCTCACCCATTCTCTCCTCTCTTCTCTCTTTCCTCTCTCCCCCATCCTCTCCTCTCTCTCCCCATCCCTCTCCTCCCTCCCTCCCTCACCCTCTCCTCTCTCTCTCTCTTCTCTCTCTCCCCCATCCTCTCCTCCCTCTCTCCCTCACCCTCTCCTCTCTCTCCTCTCTTCCTCTCTCTCTCCCCCCATCCTCTCCCTCTCTCTCCTCTCTTCTTCTCTCTCTCTCCCCCATCCTCTCCCTCTCTGGTCAGTCAGTCAGTCATTCTAATCAACACACTCACCGCTCCATCACTTCCAGGTGACTGGATCTTGCATCCCAAATGGAACCCTCTTCACCATATAGTGCACTTCTTTTAACCAGGGCCCATAAGACTCTGGTCAACAGTAGTGCACTATGTAGGGAATAGGGTGCCATTTGTGATGCAGGCTGGGAGTGTTGAAACACCTCTCTAAACCAACAGGTGCAGTCGACCACCACAAACACTCACACTTCATTGTTCACCTTAAATGGTGTTTTGTGGTTGTAGCTCCTGTATGACTCATTCACTTCCCTTTGTGTGTCGTATTGGCGGTAAATAGCTGGACCCCGGGGATGAACCGTGGCCTTATTGCTACAGGTCAAGTCTGGGACCAGAGAGTTGAGTGTGTGAGAGTTCACAGTTGAGTCTTCCTCCGTTCTCTGGAGATTATACTGTCTGTACATCTACATGATAAGACCTGGCTCATATCAGTCCCACCCTGCTTACTCTTTCTCTCTTCCCATACTCTTCCTCCTCTAGCTCTCTCTCTCCACCCTCTCTCTCTCGCTCTCTCTCTCTCCACCCTCTCTCTCTCTTTCTCTCTTCCCATACTCTTCCTCCTCTCGCTCTCTCTCTCCACCCCTCTCTCTCTCTCTCTCTCTCTCTCCACCTCTCTCTCTCTTTCTCTCTCTCGCTCTCTCTCGCTCTCTCTCTCTCTCCACCCCTCTCTCTCCACCTCTCTCTCTCTCTCTCCCTCTCTCTCTCTCTCTCTCTCTCTCTCTCTCTCTCTCTCTCTCTCTCTCTCTCTCTCTCTCTCTCTCTCTCTCTCTCCACCCCTCTCTCTCTCTCTCTCTCTCTCTCTCTCTCCCTCCTCTCTCTGGTGGTTAATGGTTCTGACCTGGTGGTTATTGTTAGTCATTCTGACCACAGCTCATATAACAATTAGAGACAGAGACGTGACCAACACCTACTGAACACACACACACCACACACACACACATACTACGAGAAAGCACACACACCTCCCACACACACAGACCCACAAACCCACATCAGACAGATAGAGAGCCAGGCAGACAGACATGAGTGTCATTCCTGTGGTTTCACACGGTTTGAGTCGGGATCTTTCTACAGTCAAACATATTGAACCCTTAACCTTCCACCATGATGTCACTTCCTGTCTAACGACAGTCTAACAGTATCAGAACCACACTGTCATGGACTACAGTCTAACAGTACCAGAACCACATTGACTACAGTCTAACAGTATCAGAACCACACTGACTACAGTCTAACAGTATCAGAACCACACTGTCATTGACTACAGTCTAACAGTATCAGAACCACATTGACTACAGTCTAACAGTATCAGAACCCATTGACTACAGTCTAACAGTATCAGAACCACACTGTCATTGACTACAGTCTAACAGTATCAGAGCCACATTGACTACAGTCTAACAGTATCAGAACCACACTGACTACAGTCTAACAGTACCAGAACCACACTGTCATTGACTACAGTCTAACAGTATCAGAACCACACTGTCATGGACTACAGTCTAACAGTATCAGAACCACATTGACTACAGTCTAACAGTATCAGAACCACACTGTCATGGACTACAGTCTAACAGTATCAGAACCACACTGACTACAGTCTAACAGTATCAGAACCACATTGACTACAGTCTAACAGTATCAGAACCACATTGACTACAGTCTAACAGTATCAGAACCACATTGACTACAGTCTAACAGTATCAGAACCACATTGACTACAGTCTAACAGTATCAGAACCACATTGACTACAGTCTAACAGTATCAGAACCACATTGACTACAGTCTAACAGTACCAGAACCACACTGACTACAGTCTAACAGTACCAGAACCACATTGACTACAGTCTAACAGTATCAGAACCACATTGACTACAGTCTAACAGTATCAGAACCACATTGACTACAGTCTAACAGTATCAGAACCACACTGTCATTGACTACAGTCTAACAGTATCAGAACCACATTGACTACAGTCTAACAGTATCAGAACCACATTGACTACAGTCTAACAGTACCAGAACCACACTGTCATTGACTACAGTCTAACAGTATCAGAACCACATTGACTACAGTCTAACAGTATCAGAACCACACTGTCACCAGAACCACATGACTACAGTCTAACAGTATCAGAACCACACTGTCATTGACTACAGTCTAACAGTATCAGAACCACACTGACTACAGTCTAACAGTATCAGAACCACATTGACTACAGTCTAACAGTATCAGAACCACACTGTCATGGACTACAGTCTAACAGTATCAGAACCACATTGACTACAGTCTAACAGTATCAGAACCACACTGTCATTGACTACAGTCTAACAGTATCAGAACCACATTGACTACAGTCTAACAGTATCAGAACCACACTGACTACAGTCTAACAGTATCAGAACCCACATTGACTACAGTCTAACAGTATCAGAACCACATTGACTACAGTCTAACAGTATCAGAACCACATTGACTACAGTCTAACAGTATCAGAACCACATTGACTACAGTCTAACAGTATCAGAAGCCACATTGACTACAGTCTAACAGTATCAGAACCACACTGTCACTACAGTCTAACAGTATCAGAACCACATTGACTACAGTCTAACAGTATCAGAACCACACTGTCATGGACTACAGTCTAACAGTATCAGAACCACATTGACTACAGTCTAACAGTATCAGAACCACACTGACTACAGTCTAACAGTATCAGAACCACACTGACTACAGTCTAACAGTATCAGAACCACACTGTCATTGACTACAGTCTAACAGTATCAGAACCACATTGACTACAGTCTAACAGTATCAGAACCACACTGTCATTGACTACAGTCTAACAGTATCAGAACCACACTGACTACAGTCTAACAGTATCAGAACCACACTGACTACAGTCTAACAGTATCAGAACCACACTGTCATTGACTACAGTCTAACAGTATCAGAACCACATGGACTACAGTCTAACAGTATCAGAACCACATTGACTACAGTCTAACAGTATCAGAACCACATTGACTACAGTCTAACAGTATCAGAGCCACATTGACTACAGTCTAACAGTATCAGAACCACATTGACTACAGTCTAACAGTATCAGAACCACAGAACCTGGACTGGTCCAGAGACAGGCCTTCTCTGATTGGTTGTTCTGCCTCCTGTCCTGAGAGCAGAGTCCCTGGACTGGTCCAGAGACAGGCCTTCTCTGATTGGTTGTTCTGCCTCCTGTCCTGAGAGCAGCCAGAGGGATGGCCTATCGCGTGCCACCTCAACTCTCAATAAACTTTATTCAATTCAACCCGGTGACACAACTGATCTTATCAGTTCCAGGAGAGTGGAGCCACGTACAGCACGCAAGTCCAGGGCATCATTACCCCGTGGCACCACTACTCTGCCAGTCTTATGAGCACGGCAGCCATCTTGATGACTGGCATACCTGCTTTACAACCTGTTTTATATCTGTCATTACCGATTATTGACTTCCATATCCTGGGGAATGTTCTGTTACGCTCCTTTAATCCCTCCCTGCCTCTCTCTCTGTCTGCCTCCCTGTCTGTCTGCCTGCCTCTCTCTCTGTCTGCCTGCCTCTCTCTCTGTCTGCCTCCCTGTCTGTCTGCCTGCCTCTCTCTCTGTCTGCCTGCTCTCTCTCTGTCTGCCTCCCTGTCTGTCTGCCTGCCTCTCTCTCTGTCTGCCTCCCTGTCTGTCTGCCTGCCTCTCTCTCTGTCTGCCTCCCTGTCTGTCTGCCTGCCTCTCTCTGTGTCTGCCTCCCTGTCTGTCTGCCTGCCTCTCTCTGTGTCTGCCTCCCTGTCTGTCTGCCTGCCTCTCTCTGTGTCTGCCTCCCTGTCTGTCTGCCTGCATCTCTCTCTGTCTGCCTCCCTGTCTGTCTGCCTGCCTCTCTCTCTGTCTGCCTCCCTGTCTGTCTGCCTGCCTCTCTCTCTGTCTGCCTCCCTGTCTGTCTGCCTGCCTCTCTC
>NW_025746099.1:10000-25000 GCF_021184085.1 Oncorhynchus gorbuscha
TGTCACAGTCTAGGAGTATGGTTCAGTACGACTTGTCAGTCAGTTCTACGACTTGTCACAGTCTAGGAGTATGGTTCAGTACGACTTGTCACAGTCTAGGAGTATGGTTCAGTACGACTTGTCACAGTCTAGGAGTATGGTTGTCACTTGTCACAGTCTAGGAGTATGGTTCAGTACGACTTGTCAGTCATGGTTCTACGACTTGTCACAGTCTAGGAGTATGGTTCAGTACGACTTGTCACAGTCTAGGAGTATGGTTCAGTACGACTTGTCACAGTCTAGGAGTATGGTTCAGTACGACTTGTCACAGTCTAGGAGTATGGTTCAGTACGACTTGTCACAGTCTAGGAGTATGGTTCAGTACGACTTGTCACAGTCTAGGAGTATGGTTCAGTACGACTTGTCACAGTCTAGGAGTATGGTTCAGTACGACTTGTCACAGTCTAGGAGTATGGTTCAGTACGACTTGTCACAGTCTAGGAGTATGGTTCAGTACGACTTGTCACAGTCTAGGAGTATGGTTCAGTACGACTTGTCACAGTCTAGGAGTATGGTTCAGTACGACTTGTCACAGTCTAGGAGTATGGTTCAGTACGACTTGTCACAGTCTAGGAGTATGGTTCAGTACGACTTGTCACAGTCTAGGAGTATGGTTCAGTCGACTTGTCACAGTCTAGGAGTAGTACGACTTGTCACAGTCTAGGAGTATGGTTCAGTACGACTTGTCACAGTCTAGGAGTATGGTTGTCACTTGTCACAGTCTAGGAGTATGGTTCAGTACGACTTGTCACAGTCTAGGAGTATGGTTCAGTACGACTTGTCACAGTCTAGGAGTATGGTTCAGTACGACTTGTCACAGTCTAGGAGTATGGTTCAGTACGACTTGTCACAGTCTAGGAGTATGGTTCAGTACGACTTGTCACAGTCTAGGAGTATGGTTCAGTACGACTTGTCACAGTCTAGGAGTATGGTTCAGTACGACTTGTCACAGTCTAGGAGTATGGTTCAGTACGACTTGTCACAGTCTAGGAGTATGGTTCAGTACGACTTGTCACAGTCTAGGAGTATGGTTCAGTACGACTTGTCACAGTCTAGGAGTATGGTTCAGTACGACTTGTCACAGTCTAGGAGTATGGTTCAGTACGACTTGTCACAGTCTAGGAGTATGGTTCAGTACGACTTGTCACAGTCTAGGAGTATGGTTCAGTACGACTTGTCACAGTCTAGGAGTATGGTTCAGTACGACTTGTCACAGTCTAGAGTATGGTTCAGTGACTTGTCACAGTCTAGGAGTATGGTTCAGTACGACTTGTCACAGTCTAGGAGTATGGTTCAGTACGACTTGTCACAGTCTAGGAGTATGGTTCAGTACGACTTGTCACAGTCTAGGAGTATGGTTCAGGACTTGTCACAGTCTAGAGTATGGTTCAGTCACACGACTTGTCACAGTCTAGGAGTATGGTTCAGTACGACTTGTCACAGTCTAGGAGTATGGTTCAGTACGACTTGTCACAGTCTAGGAGTATGGTTCAGTACGACTTGTCACAGTCTAGGAGTATGGTTCAGTACTTGTCACAGTCTGTCACAGTCTAGGAGTATGGTTCAGTACGACTTGTCACAGTCATGGTTAGTACGACTTGTCACAGTCTAGGAGTATGGTTCAGTACGACTTGTCACAGTCTAGGAGTATGGTTCAGTACTTGTCACAGTCTAGGAGTATGGTTCAGTACGACTTGTCACAGTCTAGGAGTATGGTTCAGGACTTGTCACAGTCTAGGAGTATGGTTCAGTACGACTTGTCACAGTCTAGGAGTATGGTTCAGTACGACTTGTCACAGTCTAGGAGTATGGTTCAGTACGACTTGTCACAGTCTAGGAGTATGGTTCAGTACGACTTGTCACAGTCTAGAGTATGGTTATGACTTGTCACAGTCTAGGAGTATGGTTCAGTACGACTTGTCACAGTCTAGGAGTATGGTTCTACGACTTGTCACAGTCTAGGAGTATGGTTCAGTACGACTTGTCACAGTCTAGGAGTATGGTTCACAGTCTAGGAGTATGGTTCAGTACGACTTGTCACAGTCTAGGAGTATGGTTCAGTACGACTTGTCACAGTCTAGGAGTATGGTTCAGTACGACTTGTCACAGTCTAGGATATGGTTCAGTACGACTTGTCACAGTCTAGGAGTATGGTTCAGTACGACTTGTCACAGTCTAGGAATATGGTTCAGTACGACTTGTCACAGTCTACTTGTCACAGAATATGGTTCAGTACGACTTGTCACAGTCTAGGAATATGGTTTGTCACAGTCTAGGAGTATGGTTCAGTACGACTTGTCACAGTCTACTTGTCACAGAGTATGGTTCAGTACGACTTGTCACAGTCTAGGAGTATGGTTCAGTACGACTTGTCACAGTCTAGGAGTATGGTTCAGTACGACTTGTCACAGTCTAGGAGTATGGTTCAGTACGACTTGTCACAGTCTAGGAGTATGGTTCAGTACGACTTGTCACAGTCTAGGAGTATGGTTCAGTACGACTTGTCACAGTCTAGGAGTATGGTTTCGTTACGACTTGTCACAGTACACTGCCAAAAGATATCTGTGTGAAATTGTGTTACATCCCAAACCAGCAGTCATTCCCTCGTTGTGTTTACATCCCAAACCAGCAGTCATTCCCCTGTTGTGTTTACATCCCAAACCAGCAGTCATTCCCTCGTTGTGTTTACATCCCAAACCAGCAGTCATTCCCTCGTTGTGTTTACATCCCAAACCAGCAGTCATTCCCTCGTTGTGTTTACATCCCAAACCAGCAGTCATTCCCTCGTTGTGTTTACATCCCAAACCAGCAGTCATTCCCTCGTTGTGTTTACATCCCAAACCAGCAGTCATTCCCTCATTGTGTTACATCCCAAACCAGCAGTCATTCCCCCTGCTGTGTTTACACCCCAAACCAGCAGTCATTCCCTCATTGTGTTTACACCCCAAACCAGCAGTCATTCCCCTGTTGTGTTACACCCCAAACCAGCAGTCATTCCCATGTTGTGTTACACCCCAAACCAGCAGTCATTCCCATGTTGTGTTACATCCCAAACCAGCAGTCATTCCCTCGTTGTGTTACATCCCAAACCAGCAGTCATTCCCCTGTTGTGTTTACACCCCAAACCAGCAGTCATTCCCATGTTGTGTTACATCCCAAACCAGCAGTAATATCCCTGTTGTGTTACATCCCAAACCAGCAGTCATTCCCCTGTTGTGTTACATCCCAAACCAGCAGTCATTCCCATGTTGTGTTACATCCCAAACCAGCAGTCATTCCCCCATTGTGTTTACATCCCAAACCAGCAGTCATTCCCCTGTTGTGTTTACATCCCAGGCACCAGTATTATAACCAAACTCCAAGTAAGATGTCAAACCCTCTCAACCGTTCTCTCCAAGCTAAAGAAAGGAAAGTCATTTTACTTTTAAACATCGCAAATGATTAAAATAATAGATAAACATTAATATCAGTTCATATTCCGTTTATTTATTTATTTATATTTATTTTAAATATATAAACGGAAATTCATAGGAATGTATATATTCTACCTGTAAACACGATCTAAGGAGGGAACCTCTGCTTTATCTTCCAGAGAATAATACCATTCATAATAATACTAATGAACTGCCGAACAAAACCACTTTCGTCTCCTGTTGTTGGTGTTTCCAGGTCTGAGGAGAACCTCTGTACTGGTTAATGTGGTGTTGTTTTCACACACACACACACACACACACACACACACACACACACACACACACACACACACACACACACACACACACACACACACACACACACACACACACACACACACACACACACACACACACACATACACATACACACACACACACACACACACACACACACACACACACACACACACACACACACACACACACACATACACACACACATACACACACACACACACACACACACACATACACACACACACACACACACACACACACACACACACACACACACACACACACGCAAATACATACACACACACACACATACACACACACACAAATACACACACATACACAAATATACACACACAAATACATACACAAATACACACACACACATATACACACACAAATACACACACATACACAAATATACACACACACACACACTCCTCTAGGAATCCAGTCTCTCCCATACAGGACTCCTCCTCTAGGAGTCAGACAGTCTCTCCCATACAGGACTCCTCCTCTAGGAGTCAGATCCAGTCTCTCCCACAGGACTCCTCCTCTAGGAGTCAGATCCTCTCCAGTCTCTCCCACAGGAAGGAGTCAGATCCTCTCCAGTCTCTCCCATACTGGACTCCTCTAGGAGTCAGATCCTCTCCAGTCTCTCCCATACAGGACTCCTCCTCTAGGAGTCAGATCCTCTCCAAATACAGGACTCCTCCTCTAGGAGTCAGATCCTCCCACAGGACTCCTCCTCTAGGAGTCACAGTCTCTCCCATACAGGACTCCTCCTCTAGGAGTCAGACCCTCTCCAGTCTCTCCCATACAGGACTCCTCCTCTAGGAGTCAGACCCTCTCCAGTCTCTCCCATACAGTACTCCTCTAGGAGTCAGATCCTCTCCAGTCTCTCCCATACAGGACTCCTCTAGGAGTCAGACCCTCTCCAGTCTCTCCCATACAGGACTCCTCTAGGAGTCAGACCCTCTCCAGTCTCTCCCATATAGGACTCCTCCTCTATGAGTCAGATCCTCTCCAGTCTCTCCCATACAGGACTCCTCCTCTAGGAGTCAGACCCTCTCCAGTCTCTCCCATTCAGGACTCCTCTAGGAGTCAGATCCTCTCCAGTCTCTCCCATACAGGACTCCTCCTCTAGGATTCAGATCCTCTCCAGTCTCTCCCATACAGGACTCCTCCTCTAGGAGTCAGATCCTCTCAGGCTCTCCCCAGGACTCCTGCTCTAGGAGTCAGACCCTCTCCAGTCTCTCCCATACAGGACTCCTCCTCTGGAGTCAGACCCTCTCCAGTCTCTCCCATACAGGACTCCTCTAGGAGTCAGATCCTCTCCAGTCTCTCCCATACAGGACTCCTCCTCTAGGAGTCAGATCCTCTCCAGTCTCTCCCATACAGGACTCCTCCTCTAGGAGTCAGATCCTCTCCAGTCTCTCCCATACAGGACTCCTCCTCTAGGAGTCAGATCCTCTCCAGTCTCTCCCATACAGGACTCCTCCTCTAGGAGTCAGATCTTCTCCAGTCTCTCCCATACAGGACTCCTCCTCTAGGAGTCAGATCCTTTCCAGTCTCTCCCATACAGGACTCCTCCTCTAGGAGTCAGATCCTCTCCAGTCTCTCCCATACAGGACTCCTCCTCTAGGAGTCAGATCCTCTCCAGTCTCTCCCATACAGGACTCCTCCTCTAGGAGTCAGATCCTCTCCAGTCTCTCCCATACAGGACTCCTCCTCTAGGAGTCAGATCCTCTCCAGTCTCTCCCATACAGGACTCCTCCTCTAGGAGTCAGATCCTCTCCAGTCTCTCCCATACAGGACTCCTCCTCTAGTAGTCAGATCCTCTCCAGTCTCTCCCATACAGGACTCCTCTAGGAGTCAGATCCTCTCCAGTCTCTCCCATACAGGACTCCTCCTCTAGGAGTCAGACCCTCTCCAGTCTCTCCCATACAGGACTCCTCCTCTAGGAGTCAGACCCTCTCCAGTCTCTCCCATACAGTACTCCTCTAGGAGTCAGATCCTCTCCAGTCTCTCCCATACAGGACTCCTCTAGGAGTCAGACCCTCTCCAGTCTCTCCCATACAGGACTCCTCTAGGAGTCAGACCCTCTCCAGTCTCTCCCATATAGGACTCCTCCTCTATGAGTCAGATCCTCTCCAGTCTCTCCCATACAGGACTCCTCCTCTAGGAGTCAGACCCTCTCCAGTCTCTCCCATTCAGGACTCCTCTAGGAGTCAGATCCTCTCCAGTCTCTCCCATACAGGACTCCTCCTCTAGGATTCAGATCCTCTCCAGTCTCTCCCATACAGGACTCCTCCTCTAGGAGTCAGATCCTCTCCAGGCTCTCCCATACAGAACTCCTGCTCTAGGAGTCAGACCCTCTCCAGTCTCTCCCATACAGGACTCCTCCTCTTGGAGTCAGACCCTCTCCAGTCTCTCCCATACAGGACTCCTCTAGGAGTCAGATCCTCTCCAGTCTCTCCCATACAGGACTCCTCCTCTAGGAGTCAGATCCTCTCCAGTCTCTCCCATACAGGACTCCTCCTCTAGGAGTCAGATCCTCTCCAGTCTCTCCCATACAGGACTCCTCCTCTAGGAGTCAGATCCTCTCCAGTCTCTCCCATACAGGACTCCTCCTCTAGGAGTCAGATCTTCTCCAGTCTCTCCCATACAGGACTCCTCCTCTAGGAGTCAGATCCTCTCCAGTCTCTCCCATACAGGACTCCTCCTCTAGGAGTCAGATCCTCTCCAGTCTCTCCCATACAGGACTCCTCCTCTAGGAGTCAGATCCTCTCCAGTCTCTCCCATACAGGACTCCTCCTCTAGGAGTCAGATCCTCTCCAGTCTCTCCCATACAGGACTCCTCCTCTAGGAGTCAGATCCTCTCCAGTCTCTCCCATACAGGACTCCTCCTCTAGGAGTCAGATCCTCTCCAGTCTCTCCCATACAGGACTCCTCCTCTAGTAGTCAGATCCTCTCCAGTCTCTCCCATACAGGACTCCTCTAGGAGTCAGATCCTCTCCAGTCTCTCCCATACTGGACTCCTCCTCTAGGAGTCAGATCCTCTCCAGTCTCTCCCATACAGGACTCCTCCTCTAGGAGTCAGATCCTCTCCAGTCTCTCCCATACAGGACTCCTCCTCTAGGAGTCAGATCCTCTCCAGTCTCTCCCATACAGGACTCCTCCTCTAGGAGTCAGATCCTCTCCAGTCTCTCCCATACAGGACTCCTCCTCTAGGAGTCAGACCCTCTCCAGTCTCTCCCATACAGGACTCCTCCTCTAGGAGTCAGATCCTCTCCAGTCTCTCCCATACAGGACTCCTCCTCTAGGACTCAGATCCTCTCCAGTCTCTCCCATACAGGACTCCTCTAGGAGTCAGATCCTCCAGTTCTCCCATACAGGACTCCTCCTCTAGAGTCAGATCCTTTCCAGTCTCTCCCATACAGGACTCCTCCTCTAGGAGTCAGATCCTCTCCAGTCTCTCCCATACAGGACTCTTCTTCTTTTAACTGTCTGTTATCTGTTCATTTTACTTTGTAAAGGGTGTAACACACACACACACACACACACACATGAACGCACACACACATACACACACACAAACTCACACACATGAACTCACACACACACACACACATGAACTCACACACACACGCATAGAGACAGAGAGATAGCGATCGTCTTGTGTGTGTTGTCATATCCAGTGCAAAGGTCCATTGCTGTTTAGAAAAGACAGCTCCATATCGTGCAGTCACAGTCCTCCAGCAGTGTGGTGTCTTCTTGTCTGTAGCAGCCAGTGTCTTCGTTACACCAGTGGTTTACTAGTAATGACTGTGATATGTGGCTCAGAGATGTCCTGCCCATAGGGGGCATCTGCCCCCTCAGATTTGACCTGGGTTTTTTTTTGTATTCTTTTTAAAAAATTAAACATTTTAAGCCCACGTTTTATCATAATTATTCATAAAATGATCTGTCAGTGGTATTCTGTGGAGGGGGCACACTGACTGGACCAGGCTAAGAGTACCCACCCCCACCACTACCACCCCCCCTATTCTCCTTAGTAAGTGGTTTCTTCCAAGATACACCACAGAGCGATGATATCCTCGGCAGGAGGCTAGATACTGTAGTGCGTGTAGACAGTATCGTCAGTGGAGGAAGAGAGAGAGTTGTTAACTAGAGGTAAAAGGCAGGACGTGCAGGAGGATGAGGACAGTGGAGGAAGAGAGAGCGTTGTTTTAACTCACGGTGAAAGGCAGGACGCGCAGGAGGATGAGGACAGTGGAGGAAGAGAGAGCGTTGTTTTAACTCGCGGTAAAAGGCAGGACGCGCAGGAGGATGAGGACAGTGGAGGAAGAGAGAGAGTTATTGTAACTAGCGGTAAAAGGCAGGACGCGCAGGAGGATGAGGATAGTGGAGGAAGAGAGAGAGTTGTTTTAACTAGTGGTGAAAGGCAGGACGTGCAGGAGGATGAGGACAGTGGAGGAAGAGAGAGAGTTGTTTTAACTAGTGGTAAAAGGCAGGACGTGCAGGAGGATGAGGACAGTGGAGGAAGAGAGAGTGTTGTTTTAACTAGTGGTGAAAGACAGGAGGTGCAGGAGGATGAGGACAGTGGAGGAAGAGAGAGAGTTGTTGTAACTAGTGGTAAAAGGCAGGATGCGCAGGAGGATGAGGACAGTGGAGGAAGAGAGAGAGTTGTTGTAACTAGCGGTGAAAGGCAGGACGTGCAGGAGGATGAGGACAGTGGAGGAAGAGAGAGAGAGAGTTGTTTTAACTAGTGGTGAAAGGCAGGACGTGCAGGAGGATGAGGACAGTGGAGGAAGAGAGAGTTGTTTTAACTAGTGGTGAAAGGCAGGACGTGCAGGAGGATGAGGACAGTGGAGGAAGAGAGAGAGTTGTTTTAACTAGTGGTGAAAGGCAGGACGTGCAGGAGGATGAGGACAGTGGAGGAAGAGAGAGAGTTGTTGTAACTAGTGGTGAAAGGCAGGACGTGCAGGAGGATGAGGACAGTGGAGGAAGAGAGAGAGTTGTTGTAACTAGCGGTAAAAGGCAGGACGCACAGGAGGATGAGGATAGTGGAGGAAGAGAGAGAGTTGTTGTAACTAGTGGTGAAAGGCAGGACGCGCAGGAGGATGAGGACAGTGGATTCCTGCTTGATGAATAAATAAAACACGTTTGTTTGTTTCTCTGTATTACTGGCCACCTTAGCAATTGGATGAAGTTGGCTTTAGTTAACCAGCTGGGTGTGTTCCCAATGTCCCGACCTCATGACTCGCTACCGAGACATTTCTATGAATGAAGTTATGAGTAGCTTATCGGACCGTCTGCTCGGCAAGGTGGCTGGACTTTAGAAAAGACAAACATGTATTTAATTATTAGGTCATGATATTATATACCAGTGAGACGGTTGAACCAAACTTCTCAGGCATAAACATTCTTCAAGAATCAATGTGCATCATTCATTAAAATGACAATTAAAGAGGTATGCTTAGATAACCCACATGCAGAAAAATATAAATATATATTTTTTTTACATAGAATTAGGCATAAAGATTATGGATCTGCAGGAATAAGTGGTTTCAGTTGTTAGGAAAATGATAAATTCTCCAGCTTTCGGAGAGGGCCCTGCCCCCCTCCTGCCCCTCCCCCCTCCTGCCCCCCTGCCCCCTCCCCCTTCCTCCATCCTGCCCCCCTCCTGCCTATCTCAATCAGAACAGGGGAGAAGACAGCCTATCTCAATCAGAACAGGGGGAGAAGACAGCCTATCTCAACCAGAACAGGGGGAGAAGACAGCCTATCTCAACCAGAACAGGGGGGAGAAGGCAGCCTATCAGAACATGGGAGAAGACAGCCTATCTCAATCAGAACAGGGGGAGAAGACAGCCTATCTCAATCAGAACAGGGGGAGAAGACAGCCTATCAGAACAGGGGGGAGAAGACAGCCTATCTCAATCAGAACAGGGGGAGAAGGCAGCCTATCTCAATCAGAACAGGGGGAGAAGACAGCCTATCTCAATCAGAACAGGGAGAGAAGACAGCCTATCAGAACATGGGAGAAGACAGCCTATCTCAATCAGAACAGGGGGATAAGACAGCCTATCTCAATCAGAACAGGGGGAGAAGGCAGCCTATCTCAATCAGAACAGGGGGAGAAGACAGCCTATCTCAACCAGAACAGGGGGAGAAGGCAGCCTATCAGAACATGGGAGAAGACAGCCTATCTCAATCAGAACAGGGGGAGAAGACAGCCTATCTCAACCAGAACAGGGGGAGAAGGCAGCCTATCTCAATCAGAACAGGGGGAGAAGGCAGCCTATCTCAATCAGAACAGGGGGAGAAGGCAGCCTATCTCAATCAGAACAGGGGGAGAAGGCAGCCTATCAGAACATGGGAGAAGACAGCCTATCTCAATCAGAACAGGGGGAGAAGGCAGCCTATCTCAATCAGAACAGGGGGAGAAGGCAGCCTATCTCAATCAGAACAGGGGGAGAAGGCAGCCTATCAGAACATGGGAGAAGACAGCCTATCTCAATCAGAACAGTGGGAGAAGGCAGCCTATCTCAATCAGAACAGGGGGAGAAGGCAGCCTATCAGAACATGGGAGAAGACAGCCTATCTCAATCAGAACAGTGGGAGAAGGCAGCCTATCAGAACATGGGAGAAGACAGCCTATCTCAATCAGAACAGGGGGAGAAGGCAGCCTATCAGAACATGGGAGAAGACAGCCTATCTCAATCAGAACAGTGGGAGAAGGCAGCCTATCTCAATCAGAACAGGGGGAGAAGGCAGCCTATCAGAACATGGGAGAAGACAGCCTATCTCAACCAGAACAGGGGGAGAAGGCAGCCTATCTCAACCAGAACAGGGGGAGAAGGCAGCCTATCAGAACATGGGAGAAGACAGCCTATCTCAATCAGAACAGGGGGAGAAGACAGCCTATCTCAACCAGAACAGGGGGAGAAGGCAGCCTATCAGAACATGGGAGAAGACAGCCTATCTCAATCAGAACAGGGGGAGAAGACAGCCTATCTCAACCAGAACAGGGGGAGAAGGCAGCCTATCTCAATCAGAACAGGGGGAGAAGACAGCCTATCTCAATCAGAACAGGGGGAGAAGGCAGCCTATCTCAATCAGAACAGGGGGAGAAGGCAGCCTATCAGAACATGGGAGAAGACAGCCTATCTCAATCAGAACAGGGGGAGAAGGCAGCCTATCTCAACCAGAACAGGGGTTTAGCCATGTTATTCCACCGTGTTACAAAGCAGATCACATAAAGAGAACCATCCGGAGGCTTCTCGTGCCAGAGCATCCAGCGTGCCAAGCACCCGGGCACCGCCCAGCTACAAGAACAAGAAGAAGAAAAGCCACCGTGCAAATGTGCAAATTTCCAAACATTCCCCCCTGTTGAGGCCTTGCCTCAAAGAGGGCTCCCATCCAGAAAGCTCTGCACACCACCACGGCCCGCCAGCCCCAGCCCAGCACGCTGACAGGAGACTGGGGATGTGTTTCTACCCGTTGCCCAGGCTCTGGACGGACAGCCCTGGGTGACATGGGGAGGGTCCCAATAGTCTAATAAGGATGGCCTCCTCTCTTCATGTCTCCTGGTCTCATTTCATCTGTTATAGATGTGAAAGAGGAGGACTGGGGGAAACACATCAAATAACAGGTGTTACTACAGTTTCTACATTCACCATCATGCTCTCACCTATATGCTCTCACCTATATGCTCGCACCTATATGCTCTCACCTATATGCTCGCACCTATATGCTCTCACCTATATGCTCTCACCATCATGCTCTCACCATCATGCTCTCACCTATATGCTCTCACCTATATGCTCTCACCTATATGCTCTCAGCTATATGCTCTCACCATCATGCTCTCACCTATATGCTCGCACCTATATGCTCTCACCTATATGCTCTCACCTATATGCTCTCAGCTATATGCTCTCAGCTATATGCTCTCACCATCATGCTCTCAACTATATGCTCTCACCTATATGCTTTCACCTATATGCTCTCAGCTATATGCTCTCACCTATATGCTCTCACCTATATGCTCACACCTATATGCTCTCACCTATATGCTCGCACCTATATGCTCTCACCTATATGCTCTCACCTATATGCTCTCACCTATATGCTCTCACCATCATGCTCTCACCTATATGCTCTCACCATCATGCTCTCACCTATATGCTCTCACCATCATGCTCTCACCTATATGCTCTCACCTATATGCTTTCACCTATATGCTCTCAGCTATATGCTCTCAGCTATATGCTCTCACCTATATGCTCGCACCTATATGCTCTCACCTATATGCTCTCACCTATATGCTCTCACCTATATGCTCGCACCTATATGCTCTCAGCTATATGCTCTCACCTATATGCTCTCACCTATATGCTTTCACCTATATGCTCTCAGCTATATGCTTTCACCTATACCTAGATGTACACTCCCAGGCCTGAGCCACTGGCTCCCTGCCTCGCTTTAAAGTGTATATAGCCAGTGCTCTCTCTCTCTCTCTCTCTCTCTCTCTCTCTCTCTCTCTCTCTCTCTCTCTCTCGCGCTCTCTCTCGCGCTCTCTCGGTCTCTCGCTCTCTCCCTCTCTCTCTCTCTCTCTCTCTCTCTCTCTCTCTCTCTCTCTCTCTCCCTATCTCTCTCTCCATTCATGTGTTTTTCAGCAGGGATAAAGCGTGCTGTGTGTGGGTGTGGAAACGATGTGGTTTCAGCCTGGAGGCCAACAACACACTGATTGGAAGAAAAGGAGGAGGATGTGAAAGAGAGAGAGAGAGAGTGTTGAAGAGAGAGAGAGAGAGAGAGAGAGAGAGAGAGAGAGAGAGAGAGAGAGAGTCTGAGAGAGAGAGAGAGAGAGAGAGAGAGAGAGAGAGAGAGAGAGAGAGAGAGAGAGAGAGAGAGAGAGAGAGAGAGAGAGAGAGAGAGAGAGAAGCAATGATCCTGAAATAGGAGCACATCCATAGGAAGACACAATGTGGAAAAGGGAAGGAACGACTTGTGGTCAGGCTTGTGCCAGATAGGAAGATGAGGACCCCAAATATACATCTGAAGAGGAAGAGAGGAGAACAAACAGATACAATGAAAAGATCAAGGTCATAACTGGGGAATGTATAATGTGTATGTCTGTGTTGGAGGTGTCTGTGTTGGAGGTGTCTGTGTTGGAGGTGTCTGTGTTGGAGGTGTCTGTGTTAGAGATGTCTGTGTTGGAGGTGTCTGTGTGGTGTATGTCTGTGTTGGAGGTGTCTGTGTTGGAGGTGTCTGTGTTGGAGGTGTCTGTGTTGGAGGTGTCTGTGTTGGAGGTGTCTGTGTTGGAGGTGTCTGTGTTGAAGGTGTCTGTGTGGTGTGTGTCTGTGTTGGAGGTGTCTGTGTTGGAGGTGTCTGTGTTGGAGGTGTCTGTGATGGAGGTGTCTGTGTTGGAGGTGTCTGTGTTAGAGGTGTCTGTGATGGAGGTGTCTGTGTTGGAGGTGTCTGTGTTGGAGGTGTCTGTGTTGGAGGTGTCAGTGTTGGAGGTGTCTGTGTTGGAGGTGTCTGTGTTGGAGGTGTCTGTGTTGGAGGTGTCTGTGATGGAGGTGTCAGTGTTGGAGGTGTCAGTGTTGGAGGTGTCAGTGTTGGAGGTGTCTGTGTTGGAGGTGTCTGTGTTGGAGGTGTCTGTGTTGGAGGTGTCTGTGTTGGAGGTCTCAGTGTTGGAGGTGTCTGTGTTGGAGGTGTCTGTGTTGGAGGTGTCTGTGATGGAGGTGTCAGTGTTGGAGGTGTCAGTGTTGGAGGTGTCTGTGTTGGAGGTGTCTGTGTTGGAGGTGTCTGTGTTGGAGGTGTCTGTGTTGGAGGTGTCTGTGTTGGAGGTGTCTGTGTTAGAGATGTCTGTGTTGGAGGTGTCTGTGTGGTGTATGTCTGTGTTGGAGGTGTCTGTGTTGGAGGTGTCTGTGTTGGAGGTGTCTGTGTTGGAGGTGTCTGTGTTGGAGGTGTCTGTGTTGGAGGTGTCTGTGTTGAAGGTGTCTGTGTGGTGTGTGCTTGGAGGTGTCTGTGTTGGAGGTGTCTGTGTTGGAGGTGTCTGTGATGGAGGTGTCTGTGTTGGAGGTGTCTGTGTTAGAGGTGTCTGTGATGGAGGTGTCTGTGTTGGAGGTGTCTGTGTTGGAGGTGTCTGTGTTGGAGGTGTCTGTGTGGTGTGTGTCTGTGTTGGAGGTGTCTGTGTTGGAGGTGTCTGTGTTGGTGGTGTCTGTGTGGTGTGTGTCTGTGTTAGAGGTGTCAGTGTTGGGAGGTGTCAGTGTTGGGAGCTGTCTGTGTTGGAGTTGTCTGTGTTGGAGGTGTCAGTGTTGGGAGGTGTCTGTGTTGGGAGGTGTCTGTGTTGGAGTTGTCTGTGTTAGAGGTGTCAGTGTTGGGAGGTGTCTGTGTTGGAGTTGTCTGTGTTGGAGGTGTCTGTGTGGTTTGTGTCTGTGTTAGAGGTGTCAGTGTTGGGAGGTGTCTGTGTTGGAGTTGTCTGTGTTGGAGGTGTCTGTGTTGGAGGTGTCTGTGTTGGAGGTGTCTGTGTTGGAGGTGTCTGTGTTGGAGGTGTCTGTGTTGGTGGTGTCTGTGTGGTGTGTGTCTGTGTTAGAGGTGTCAGTGTTGGGAGGTGTCTGTGTTGGAGGTGTCTGTGTTGGAGGTGTCAGTGTTGGGAGGTGTCTGTGTTGGAGGTGTCTGTGTGGGAGGTGTCTGTATGGGGTGCTGGGCAGAGCAGAGCAGAGCAGAGAGACACCAGAGAGACAGAGGTTAACCTGCATACTGTTGTCTCTCAGCAGGTATAATTGATGTTAGCATGGCCAACATTACCACTGTCCTGAACCATGAATCTGTCTGTGTGGGGCTGTGGTTACTTCAACAGGTAATTACAGGGCTGCTCCATGTCACACACACACACACACACACAGACACACACACTACACGCTCACATCACACAGACACACAGACACACACACCACACGTTCACATCACACACAACACGGACACACAAACTGCACGGTCACACACAGACACACAGACACACACACCACACGTTCACATCACACACAACACGGACACACACACTGCACGGTCACACACAGACACACAGACACACACACCGCAGGCTCACATCACACACACACAGACACACACACTGCACGCTCACATCACACACACACACATACGCACAGACACACACACTGCACGCTCACATCACACACACACAGACACACACACCGCACGTTCACATCACACG
>NW_025746099.1:30000-55000 GCF_021184085.1 Oncorhynchus gorbuscha
TATACCTGCTGTGTGTTCGTGTATTGGAGTATACCTGCTGTGTGTTCGTGTATTGGAGTATACCTGCTGTGTGTTCGTGTATTGGAGTATACCTGCTGTGTGTTCGTGTATTGGAGTATACCTGCTGTGCGTACGTGTATTGGAGTATACCTGCTGTGTGTACGTGTATTGGAGTATACCTGCTGTGTGTTCGTGTATTGGAGTATACCTGCTGTGTGTTCGTGTATTGGAGTATACCTGCTGTTTGTACGTGTATTGGAGTATACCTGCTGTGTGTACGTGTATTGGAGTATACCTGCTGTGTGTACGTGTATTGGAGTATACCTGCTGTGTGTTCGTGTATTGGAGTATACCTGCTGTGTGTTCATGTATTGGAGTATACCTGCTGTGTGTTCGTGTGTGTGTGTGTGGCGTGCGTGCGTGCGTGCGTGCGTGTGTGTGTGTGGCGTGCGTGCGTGCGTGTGTGTGTGTGCGTGCGTGTGTGTGTGCGTTGTACAGAGAGACAGAACAATGGGACACATTCACCAGCCTCACAACCATTGAACACATTATAGCTTGTCACTGTGCTGTTCAGACCACTAAGCCTCTGAGTCTCATAGAGACGATCTGGTAAGAGACAAGAATGACTAAATCACAGGCTCTGTTATAGTCACAGTATGAGGAAATACTTTACAATGTACAAGCTGTGTGTTCATTAAGGGCCTTCAGGAAGTATTCAGACCCTTTGACTTAGTCCACGTTTTGTTGTGTTATAGCCTGAATTCAAAATGGATTCAAAAGATGTTTTTTCTCTCACCCATCTACACATAATACACAATACATAATATATAATACATAATACATAATACACAATACATAATACACAATACACAATACACAATACACAATACACAATACACAATACACAATATATAATACATAACTGTCACGAATATTACCGAAGGTGACTCCCCTTCTTGTTCGGGTGGCGCTCGGCGGTCGTCGTCGCCGGTCTACTAGCTATCGCCGATCCGTTGTTCTGTGTTCGTTTAGTTTTGTCTAATTGGTAGCACCTGTTTCTAGTTTGGTTGTTAGGATAGGGTTATATATAGTCTGTTCAGCCCGCTACTGTTTCGTGCGGGCTTGTTCGTCTGTTTTGTTGTTTGAGTGTATTTTTGTTGGCATTTGGGTTTCACGCTGTCCGTTTATATTTCTGTTCATTTGTGTTTCCACTTTTGTACATGTTGTGTTTCCGGGACATTAAAGCGTGTTGTTTTTCCCACATCTTTGCTCTCTGCGCCTGACTCCACACCTCTTCACTCATTTACCGTAACAGAAGCCCGCACCACGATATGGAGTCAGCAGGAGCAGCGACCACTCCTCTTCCCACTATGGAGGAGAGAGTCCATCATCACACATCCATCCTCCATCGCCTAGGATCAGCGATGGATCAGATGATGGAGAGGATGGATCGTTGGGAGAGGAATGGTTTCCCTACTACCCCACCGACCCTCCCACCAGCAACTCTACCATCTCCCCCATCTGGATCCGGTTCCAGCGCTCTGCACATGACGCTCCGAGGAATTACGATGGAGCAGCGACGGGGTGCCAGGGATTCCTGCTGCAATTAGACCTCTACCTGGCCACCGTTCGGCCGGCCCCCTCGGAGGAGGAGAGAGTAGGGGTCCTCATCACCTGCCTGACCGGTAGAGCCCTGGAGTGGGCTAATGCGGTCTGGAACGGGCCCGACTCGGCGAAGGACAACTATCCGGAGTTCATCCGCCGTTTCAGGGCCGTGTTTGATCACCCTCCAGAGGGTCGAGCGGCGGGTGAGAGATTGTTCCATCGGAGACAGGGGACGAGGAGCGCGCAGGACTTCGCGCTGGAGTTCCGGACCTTGGCAGAGGGAGCAGGGTGGAACGACAGGGCCCTGATAGACCATTACAGGTGTAGCCTGAGAGAGGACGTCCGTAGAGAGCTGGCCTGTCGGGATACTACACTTGGCCTGGATGGACTGATAGACCTGTCGATCCGGTTGGACCATCTGCTAGCTGCTCGTGGACGTTCTGAAAGGGTCCTGTCAGTTCTACCTCCTGATCCTCCTGCCCCTATCCCGATGGAGCTAGGAGTTACTGCGTCAAGGGAGATCGGAGGAGGAAAATCCTCCTGTACCAGTTGTGGCCGGAGAGGGCACACGTCTGGTCGGTGCTGGAGGAATTCATCTGGGAATCATGAGGGTAGGCAGAACACTCATTGGTCACCCCAGATGAGTAAGCACCACACTCTCCCAGAGTTTCCTGTTGGTCACATGTTCCTATTAATTTGTTTCCTTAATTATTCTCCTTCTCTCCAGCATAAGGCACTGGTAGATTCAGGCGCAGCTGGAAACTTTATAGATCGCGGACTCGCTCAGAGGTTGAGGATTCTGTTAGTAAAAGTAGACCCCCTTTTCCCGTCCACTCTTTAGATAGTCGACCATTAGGGTCGGGGCTGGTGAAGAGAGCCACAATTTAGTTGGAGATGATTACGCAGGGGAATCACAAGGAGAGAATTAGTTTGTTCCTTATCGATTCACCTGCGTTTCCAGTTGTTCTGGGGATTCCCTGGCTAGCTATTCATAATCCTACGATTTCGTGGAAACAGGGAACTCTACAGGGGTGGTCTGATGAGTGTTCAGGCAGGTGTGTAGGGGTTTCCATCGGTGCTACAACGGTGGAGAGTCCAGACCAGGTTTCCACCGTGCGCATTCCAGCTGAGTATGACGATTTGGCTATCGTTTTCAGTAAAAAGAAAGCGACCCAATTACCACCCCATAGGCAGGGGGATTGCGTGATAAATCTCCAGGTTAACCCTGCACTCCCCAGGAGTCATGTGTATCCTTTGTCCCAGGAGGAGAAGGTGGCTATGGAAACTTATATCACCGAGGCTCTGGGATAGGGGTACATTCAGCCCTCCATGTCACCTGTCTTTTTGAGTTTCTTTTTTGTGAAGAAAAAAGATTGTGGTTTGCGTCCGTGTATTGATTATAGAGGTCTAAATTCCATCACAGTGGGTTTTAGTTACCCACTACCTCTCATTGCTACGGTAGTGGAATCATTTCACGGAGCGCAGTTCTTCACTAAACTGGATCTCAGGAGTGCTTATAATTTGGTGCGTATTCGGGAGGGAGATGATTGGAAAACTGCATTTAGCACTACGTCGGGCCATTATGAGTACCTTGTCATGCCATACGGTTTAAAGAATGCTCCAGCTATATTTCAATCCTTCGTGGAAATACTCAGACCTGACAGGGTGTAGTGGTGTATATTGACGATATTTTGATCTACTCCGCTACACGCTCTGCGCATGTATCTCTTGTGCGCAAGGTTCTTAGACGACTGCTGGAGCATGACCTGTATGTGAAGGCGGAGAAATGTGAGTTTTCCAAACAATCAGTTTCCTTCCTGGGTTATCGCATTTCCAGCTCTGGTTTGGTAATGGAGGGTGACCGCGTTAAGGCCGTGCGTAATTGGCCGACTCCGACCACGGTAAAGGAGGTGCAGCGGTTCTTGGGATTTGCCAATTACTACCGGAGGTTTATCCGGGGTTTTGTCAGGTAGCTGCCCCTATTACCTCACTGCTGAAGGGGAGCCGGTGCGTTTACAGTGGTCAGCAGAGGCGAACGGAGCTTTTCATAAGTTGAAGGCGATGTTTACTAAGGCGCCGGTGTTGGCACATCCGGACCCTTCTTTGGCGTTTATAGTAGAGGTGGACGCATCCGAGGCTGGGGTTGGAGCGGTGCTCTCACAGCGTTCGGGTGTGCCACCGAAGCTCCGCCCTGTGCCCTTTTTTTCTAAGAAACTCGGGCCAGCGGAGCGGAATTATGATGTGGGGGATAGGGAGTTGTTGGCTATGGTTAAGGCCCTGAAGGTGTGGAGACACTGGCTTGAGGGGGCTAAGCACCCTTTCCTTATCTGGACTGACCATCGTAACCTGGAGTATATCCGTACAGCTAGGAGACTGAATCCTCGTCAGGCAAGGTGGGCCATGTTTTTCACCAGATTTCGTTTCACTATCTCGTATAGACCAGGTTCCCTCAACACTAAGGCTGACGCGCTGTCTTTCGGTGGATTTTCTTACTGACCCCCCCCCCCCTCAGGGTAACACTACTATCCTGAACGTTGTGGATCGGTTCTCTAAGTCCTGCCGTCTTATCCCATTGCCCGGTCTCCCTACGGCCCTACAGACTGCGGAAGCTCTTTTCACCCATGTCTTCCGGCACTACGGGGTGCCCGAGGATATAGTTTCTGATCGGGGCCCCCAATTTATCTCCCGTGTTTGGAGGGCATTTATGGAACGTCTGGGGGTCTCGGTCAGCCTTACCTCAGAGTATCACCCGGAGAGTAATGGTCAGGTGGAGAGAGTTAACCAGGAGGTGGGTAGGTTTCTGCGGTCGTATTGCCAGGACCGGCCAGGCGAGTGGGCGAGATATATTCCCTGGGCAGAAATAGCCCAGAATTCACTAAGCCACGCCTCTACCAACATGTCACCATTTGAGTGCGTGTTGGGGTACCAGCCGGTCCTGGCACCGTGGCATCAGAGCCAGACTGAGGCTCCTGCGGTGGAGGAGTGGGTACAGCGCTCTAAGGAGACCTGGAGGGCAGTCCAAGAGTCATTACGCCAAGCGAGTATAAGGCAGAAGAAGAGCGCTGACCGTCACCGCAGTGAGGCCCCCGTGTTTGCACCTGGGGACAGGGTCTGGCTCTCGACCCGAAACCTGCCTCCGCTTGCCCTGCCGGAAGCTGGGTCCGCAGTGTATAGGGCCATTTAAAGTCCTGAGGAGAATAAATGAGGTTTGTTATCGATTATTACTTCCTTCGTATTATCGTATTAACCCCTCATTTCATGTGTCTCTTCTCAGGCCGGTGGTAGCTGGTCCCATGCAGGAAAATGAGGTACCGGAGGTTCCTCCGCCCCCTCTGGACATCGAGGGGTCCCCGGCGTACAAGATACGAGCTATTCTGGACTCGAGACGCCGGGTGAGAGGCTTGCAGTGCCTCGTCGACTGGGAGGGGTACGGTCCGGAGGAGAGGTGCTGGGTTCCGGTGAGGGATATTCTAGACCCATCTATGTTGAGTGAATTCCATCGCCTCCGTCCGGATCGCCCAGCGCCTCGGCCTCCGGGTCGTCCCCGAGGCCGGCGTCGGCGCGCTGCGGGAGCTGCGCGTCAGGAGGGGGGTACTGTCACGAATATTACCGAAGGTGACTCCCTTCTTGTTCGGTGGCGCTCGGCTGTCGTCGTCGCCGGTCTACTAGCTATCGCCGATCCGTTGTTCTGTGTTCGTTTAGTTTTGTCTAATTGGTAGCACCTGTTTCTAGTTTGGTTGTTAGGATAGGGTTATATATAGTCTGTTCAGCCCGCTTCTGTTTCGTGCGGGCTTGTTCGTCTGTTTTGTTGTTTGAGTGTATTTTTGTTGGCATTTGGGTTTCACGCTGTCCGTTTATATTTCTGTTCATTTGTGTTTTCACTTTGTACATGTTATGTTTCCGGGACATTAAAGCGTGTTGTTTTTCCCACATCTTTTGCTCTCTGCGCCTGACTCCACACCTCTTCACTCATTTACCGTAACAATAACACATAATACACAATACATAATACATAATACATAATAGATAATACATAACACACAATACACAATATGGATTTTTTTTTTTTTTAATCATCAAGCTCTGTCAAGTTGGTTGTTAACCATTGCTAGACAGCCATTTTCTAGTCTTGCCATAGATGTTCAAGACGATTTAAGTCAAAACTGCCACTCGGCCATTCAATGTCGTCTTGGTGAGCAACTCTAGTGTGTATTTCAATCGAATGTATTTATAAAGCCCTTCTTACATCAGCTGCCGTCACAAAGTACTGTACAGAAACCCAGCCGCGTGTTTTAGGTCGTTGTCCTGCTGAAAGGTGGATTTGTCTCCCAGTGTCTGGTGGAAAGCAGACTGAACCAGGTTTAACCTGCTGAAAGGTGAATTTGTCTCCCAGTGTCTGGTGGAAAGCAGACTGAACCAGGTCGTTGTCCTGCTGAAAGGTGAATTTGTCTCCCAGTGTCTGGTGGAAAGCAGACTGAACCAGGTCGTTGTCCTGCTGAAAGGTGAATTTGTCTCCCAGTGTCTGGTGGAAAGCAGACTGAACCAGGTCGTTGTCCTGCTGAAAGGTGAATTTGTCTCCCAGTGTCTGGTGGAAAGCAGACTGAACCAGGTCGTTGTCCTGCTGAAAGGTGAATTTGTCTCCCAGTGTCTGGTGGAAAGCAGACTGAACCAGGTCGTTGTCCTGCTGAAAGGTGAATTTGTCTCCCAGTGTCTGGTGGAAAGCAGACTGAACCAGGTCGTTGTCCTGCTGAAAGGTGGATTTGTCTCCCAGTGTCTGGTGGAAAGCAGACTGAACCAGGTTTTATCTGTGCTTATATCCATTCCTTGTTGTTGTTGTTACCCATCAACCAATAGGTGCCCTTCTTTACGAGGAATTGGAAAACCCTCCTGGTCTTAGTGGTTGAGATTGTGTTTGAAATGCACTGCTCCACTGAGATAATTGTATAGTGGAGTATAGAGATGAGGTACTCATTCAAAAATCATCAGAAAATAAATCATGTTAAACACTATTATTGCACACAGAGTGAGTCCGTGCAACTTGTTATGTGACTTGTTGAGCACATTTTTACTCCTGAAATAATGTTTGGCTTTACCATAATAAAGGATTTAAATACCTATTGACTCAAAACATTTCAGCTTTTCATTTTTAATTCATTTGTAAACATTTGTAAAAACATAATTCCATTCTGACATTATGGGGTGTTGTGTGAAGGCCGGTTACACGAAATCTCAATGTAATATTTGTCAATGGATTTATAATAGAAGTAGTAGATGTTGCATTAGTCATTTTTAAAAATAAAACGTGTGAAACTCAGTGGTTGCTATGGATTTAATACTAAAGGAAATGATCAAACAAGTAAAAACTGTAGCATTAAAGTAAACTATCTCTGGGTTTTATTCTAAAATTAGCAGTGTTCTGATCACTCTAAGGTACTATAGTAACTCTGAAACCGTTTTCAGACAAAACAGGACAAATGCGCGGGCATCTCGTAAAACCCGGCCTTGGTGATGGCTGTCAATCAACACGTGTTCTGTCTGTGTCTGTGCGCGCTCCTGTCCAGTCCTGTGGGAGTTGCTGGGGTACTTTGGGATATCCCCTTCCTGCTACTTTATTACCCGCTCCGAAGACAGCTATGCGAGGAGGGCAGGCGCATGGGCTAAGCACTGGGCGAAACTCTCCCAACTCACTCTCTCTGAACGCGAACATCGACTAGAGGACTGTGGAAGTTGTCAGGCTATCCGCTCTCTGCCGCTCACTTCAACTATACCGCTACCGGACGCCCCCGTGCGAGACTTCACCTCTGCCTGTCACACGGCTCCCGCCGCCGGGGACTGGAGTTTACAGGAGGCTGGGGCTTTATTAAAGGAAAGCATACTTGAAGGGGAATAATAAATATCTGGATATCCTCAGGCTCTGACGGTGTTGCTACTGAGAAACTTTCTCTTCTTGAGTGTGACTGGCGTCCGTTCGTAAGCAGGCTGGAGTAGGCTACTAAAAGTGGAGTCATCATACCGTAGTTCATATTTTCTTTTGTTTCACGCGCTCTGTCCGGAGCAGCGTCTGTCATCTCCCGGACTGGATTACTTCGCATGTGTTTATTTTGCGGGAAATAGAGACGCTGCGTAATCGTTTGGAGACGGAGCAACTAATCACGAAATAATTAGTAGTGTACACCTGTTTCTTATTGCTCTGCTAGCTATGTCATCGGAGCAAACAACTGTCTCCACCGCCGTGAACAGAGGAGCTAAGAACCATATCCGAGACCGAGGAGCGAACGGAGCGGGTTCTTTTGGAACGGACCGCAACACTTTTCTGTGGAACTTGTTGTGAAATTAGTCAACGACAAAAAGGAACTCCCGTTGTGCCAAGTGTAATTTAACGGAGGTGGAATTTGTCTTATTTTCTCGGGAGGAAACTCATACGTGTATAATCGGTCGTTCATAAAGTTGTTCTCTCAACGAAGAGACTTCGTTCTAGAACTGGAGCTCTGGAGAAAGTTTTGGAACTGGAACTCTGGAGAAAGTTTTGGATCGCCGAACGCTCAGGGGGAAACGGTCGCGCAACTCAACGATACAAGTAAGGACACATTATTTTATATCCGGCCACGGACTGTAATGAATGTTTATTGGTACTTTTCAACTAGGGAATTAATGCGCTTTTGTATCAGTCTAAACTCTCCCCGTTGTGCACGCTTCATTTCACTTATAGAAGTTTTCAAAATAGCCTCCCCGAGAGTCGCAGAGTTGACGTTTTGATACAGTTATTTTATTTGACACAACTTTGGGGTTAATTAAACTCCTTGCTGAATGTGGAGTTTGTGTACGTGCTGTACACCTACATCTGCAAACCCGGGTAACTGTTCTAAATGAACTCCGTGGCTGTGGTCAAAATGGAGACTATATGTGTTCAAGAAAACTATTCCAACTGAAAATCCAGTTTTCTTTCCGATGTGTAGAAAAACTTGCTTGGGTTTATATGTATATATGACTATTATATATGACTATTATATATGACTATTATATATGACTATTATATATGACTATTATATATGACTATTATATATGATATATATACGTATATATGACTATTATATATGATATATATATACGTATATATGACTAATATATATGATATATATACGTATATATGATTATTATATATGACTATTATATATGACTATTATATATGATATATATACGTATATATGACTATTATATATGATATATATATACGTATATATGACTATTATATATGATATATATACGTATATATGACTATTTATTTCTCGTTTTAAATTATGCAATCTTTATTATTAGGCTGAAGTTTCAATTACTTTGTTCATTTTAATTTTCTTGTAGGTGAGGGTTTAGGTCATTTCCATGTTAGGTCAATGGGTCTAATTAGTTAGTGGTCGAGTTTGACCTCTGACATGTAGGTCGCTGGGTCTAATTAGTTAGTGGTCGAGTTTGACCTCTGACATGTAGGTCGCTGGGTCTAATTAGTTAGTGGTCGAGTTTGACCTCTGACATGTAGGTCGCTGGGTCTAATTAGTTAGTGGTCGAGTTTGACCTCTGACATGTAGGTCGCTGGGTCTAATTAGTTAGTTAATTAATTAATTAATTAGCAACAGCTAATTTCAGTCGTTGATGCTTTGTACCTCTGACGCGGATGTATCAGCAACAGCTAATTTCAGTCGTTGATGCTTTGTACGCGGATGTATCAGCAACAGCTAATTTCAGTCGTTGATGCTTTGTACGCGGATGTATCAGCAACAGCTAATTTCAGTCGTTGATGCTTTGTACGCGGATGTATCAGCAACAGCTAATTTCAGTCGTTCAAGTTATCTGACGTGTCACTAAATTGATTTAGACCGCTAATATGGTCTGCTGTGCAGTTTACGCAGAAGAGTTGGTGGTCTATTATATTATATTCTAATGTATTTACAACGTCATCCTCTATACTTGTTGATATTATTTGACGGTTGTTTTGGGCCTACCAGATCAGAAAGCGTTATAGGCCAGTGTGCGACAGATACTGTAACTGCGCTACTCGCCCTGTAGTTGTTCTCACCAGTCTAACAATGTCAAAACGGGTTTAAACCAAAACACACAAACTACGATTATCCGGTATGAGAATATAGAGTTGAGCCCCAAAATAGAATGTTGCCAATATAATTATTAGCCTTTGTGTTTTTCATTAACAATCTCATCAAAAAATCTGAATGAAATCACATTAAGTTGATGAGTACAATATATATATTTTTTTTATCCAACTAGAGTACGTCTATTTTCCCGTTATAGAAATTTGCAACACTGTAGTAATTATTACTTATCCATCTTCTACATTTTAAATTCCAATGGAAACGTACTGTGTGCTTTTATATTTCACTCACATAAGTTATCTCTGTTAAATTATATTTCACTTTCATAGCCAGAAATGATCAGAAAATTAATTAATTTAATTCTGAAGTTTAATTAAATGTAATCTCCTCTCTTATCACCCCTGACTCATATCTTGATATCATCCAATAGACAATATAATTAACCATCAGATTCTAGTGAGGAAGTAGACCTGAGACAGTCTCTATATTACCTCAGAGTAGACCTGAGACCGTCTCTATATTACCTCAGAGTAGACCTGAGACAGTCTCTATATTACCTCAGAGTAGACCTGAGGCAGTCTCTATATTACCTCAGAGTAGACCTGAGGCCGTCTCTATATTACCTCAGAGTAGACCTGAGGCCGTCTCTATATTACCTCAGAGTAGACCTGAGGCAGTCTCTATATTACCTCAGAGTAGACCCGAGGCCGTCTCTATATTACCTCAGAGTAGACCTGAGGCAGTCTCTATATTACCTCAGAGTAGACCTGAGGCAGTCTCTATATTACCTCAGAGTAGACCTGAGACAGTCTCTATATTACCGCAGAGTAGATTTTGGTCTCAGATAGCAGAGAGCTGAAAGGACCATGCTGTCATCATTTCCAACATTAGGGGAAATCCTACTAGAAGCCTTTCTTCTTTAGTATTATTAACGAATGTGAACTTCCCGCAAGGAATATACTCACAAAATGGCTAAAGCAACGTGCGTTAGGAAAGACATGGTGTCTTTTACCAAAACGTGTCAGTGAATAACCAGACTGGTTAACACAGGTGTCTTTCAACAAGAATATATACAGAGAATAGTTAAGGACCCTGGTGGATCGTAGTTTGCCTCAGGGGACAGATGGATGAGTGTTATCGTAGTAGTGTCAGAGAGGACGACTGTGGACGTTCCCAGTGTGTTCCCAGTGTGTTCCCAGTGTGTTCCCAGTGTGTTCCCAGTGTGTTCCCAGTGTGTTCCCAGTGTGTTCCCAGTGTGTTCCCAGTGTGTTCCCAGTGTGTTCCCAGTGTGTTCCCAGTGTGTTCCCAGTGTGTTCCCGGTGTGTTCCCGGTGTGTTCCCGGTGTGTTCCCGGTGTGTTCCCGGTGTGTTCCCGGTGTGTTCCCGGTGTGTTCCCGGTGTGTTCCCGGTGTGTTCCCGGTGTGTTCCCGGTGTGTTCCCGGTGTGTTCCCGGTGTGTTCCCGGTGTGTTCCCGGTGTGTTCCCGGTGTGTTCCCGGTGTGTTCCCGGTGTGTTCCCGGTGTGTTCCCGGTGTGTTCCCGGTGTGTTCCCAGTGTGTTCCCAGTGTGTTCTCAGTGTGTTCTCAGTGTGTTCTCAGTGTGTTCCCAGTACACACTCAAATATCTTCGTTTGACTGCCGTGTCCCCTCAGGGCGGTTATAGAGAAGCCTCTTAGGAAGATGTCAATGGGGTCAACGAGGACTCGGTGAGTTTGTAAATAGGGCCTTGGCTGGCTCCCTAAGTGCTGAGGACTTTATGACGCACGCACACACGCACGCAAACACACACGCACACACGCACGCAAGCACGCACGCGCGCATGCACACACACACACACGCACACACATGCGCACGCACGCACACACGCACGCAAACACACACGCACCCGCACACGCACACGCACACGCACCCGCACACGCACCCGCACACACACACACACACACAGAGACAGAGAGAGAGAGAGAGAGAGAGAGAGAGAGAGAGAGAGAGAGAGAGAGAGAGAGAGAGAGAGAGAGAGAGAGAGAGAGAGAGAGAGAGAGAGATATATAGACAAGAGAGAGAGAGAGAGAGAGAAGACAGAGAGAGAGAGTCAGTGACCAGAGACAGGTGAGAGATAGAGAGAGAGAGAGAATAGAGAGACCCTGTTGAGAGAGAGAGGGGACAGAGAGAGAGAGAGAGAGAGAGAGAGAGTTCCCAGAGAGATGAGAGAGAGTGAGAGTGTTCTCCAGAGAGAGTGAGAGAGAGAGAAGAGATTCCCAGAGAGAGAGAGAGTGAGAGAGAGAGAGAGAGAGAGAGAGAGAGAGAGAGTTCCCAGAAGAGAGAGAGAGAGAGAGAGAGAGAGAGAGAGAGAGAGAGAGGGGTTGTGTGGTCAGTCACGTTAGGACATTTGATTTACGCTGTGTGTGTGTTTTTGTGAGGTGGCGTATGATTGTGTGTGTTCAGTAACTGTAGCAGAGGTAGCTCTGGGAAACCTCTCTCTAGCTGATTCAGTCCTGATTAAAATGTCAACAGCACACCTGGACCTGCACAGACCTGGTGCATGGATCACAGACCCACACACAGACCCACACACAAACTCCTACGCCGCCACACACACACACACACTCCTACGCCGCCACACACACACACACACACTCCTACGCCGCCTCACACACACACACACACACACACACACACACACTCCTACGCCGCCTCACACACACACACACACACTCTTACGACAGTGGATATTCTCTTTCTCTCTGATAGGATATTCTATATAATGTCTCCTCTCAGTAGTGTCTCCTCTCAGTAGTGTCTCCTCTCAGTAATGTCTCCTCTCAGTAATGTCTCCTCTCAGTAATGTCTCCTCTCAGTAATGTCTCCTCTCAGTACACAGTAATATCTCCTCTCAGTAATGTCTCCTCTCAGTAATGTCTCCTCTCAGTACACAGTAATGTCTCCTCTCAGTAATGTCTCCTCTCAGTACACAATAATGTCTCCTCTCAGTAATGTCTCCTCTCAGTAATGTCTCCTCTCAGTAGTGTCTCCTCTCAGTAATGTCTCCTCTCAGTAGTGTCTCCTCTCAGTAGTGTCTCTTCTCAGTAATGTCTCCTCTCAGTAATGTCTCCTCTCAGTAATGTCTCCTCTCAGTAATGTCTCCTCTCAGTAATGTCTCCTCTCAGTAATGTCTCCTCTCAGTAGTGTCTCCTCTCAGTAGTGTCTCCTCTCAGTAGTGTCTCCTCTCAGTAGTGTCTCCTCTCAGTAGTGTCTCCTCTCAGTAGTGTCTCCTCTCAGTAGTGTCTCCTCTCAGTAGTGTCTCCTCTCAGTAGTGTCTCCTCTCAGTAGTGTCTCCTCTCAGTACACAATAATGTCTCCTCACAGTAATGTCTCCTCTCAGTACACAGTAATATCTCCTCTCAGTAATGTCTCCTCTCAGTAATGTCTCCTCTCAGTACACAGTAATGGCTCCTCTCAGTAATGTCTCCTCTCAGTAGTGTCTCCTCTCAGTAGTGTCTCCTCTCAGTAGTGTCTCCTCTCAGTAGTGTCTCCTCTCAGTAGTGTCTCCTCTCAGTAGTGTCTCCTCTCAGTAGTGTCTCCTCTCAGTAATGTCTCCTCTCAGTAATGTCTCCTCTCAGTAGTGTCTCCTCTCAGTAGTGTCTCCTCTCAGTAATGTCTCCTCTCAGTACACAATAATGTCTCCTCTCAGTAATGTCTCCTCTCAGTACACAGTAATGGCTCCTCTCAGTAATGTCTCCTCTCAGTACACAGTAGTGTCTCCTCTCAGTAGTGTCTCCTCTCAGTAGTGTCTCCTCTCAGTAATGTCTCCTCTCAGTACACAATAATGTCTCCTCTCAGTAATGTCTCCTCTCAGTACACAGTAATGGCTCCTCTCAGTAATGTCTCCTCTCAGTACACAATAATGTCTCCTCTCAGTAGTGTCTCCTCTCAGTAGTGTCTCCTCTCAGTAGTGTCTCCTCTCAGTAGTGTCTCCTCTCAGTAATGTCTCCTCTCAGTACACAATAATGTCTCCTCTCAGTAATGTCTCCTCTCAGTAATGTCTCCTCTCAGTAATGTCTCCTCTCAGTAGTGTCTCCTCTCAGTAATGTCTCCTCTCAGTAGTGTCTCCTCTCAGTAATGTCTCCTCTCAGTAATGTCTCCTCTCAGTAATGTCTCCTCTCAGTACACAGTAATGTCTCCTCTCAGTAATGTCTCCTCTCAGTAGTGTCTCCTCTCAGTAGTGTCTCCTCTCAGTAGTGTCTCCTCTCAGTAGTGTCTCCTCTCAGTAGTGTCTCCTCTCAGTAATGTCTCCTCTCAGTAATGTCTCCTCTCAGTACACAATAATGTCTCCTCTCAGTAATGTCTCCTCTCAGTAGTGTCTCCTCTCAGTAATGTCTCCTCTCAGTACACAGTAATGTCTCCTCTCAGTAATGTCTCCTCTCAGTACACAGTAATGTCTCCTCTCAGTAGTGTCTCCTCTCAGTAGTGTCTCCTCTCAGTAGTGTCTCCTCTCAGTAGTGTCTCCTCTCAGTAATGTCTCCTCTCAGTAATGTCTCCTCTCAGTACACAGTAATGTCTCCTCTCAGTAATGTCTCCTCTCAGTAATGTCTCCTCTCAGTAATGTCTCCTCTCAGTAGTGTCTCCTCTCAGTAGTGTCTCCTCTCAGTAGTGTCTCCTCTCAGTAGTGTCTCCTCTCAGTAGTGTCTCCTCTCAGTAGTGTCTCCTCTCAGTAGTGTCTCCTCTCAGTAGTGTCTCCTCTCAGTAATGTCTCCTCTCAGTAATGTCTCCTCTCAGTAATGTCTCCTCTCAGTAATGTCTCCTCTCAGTAGTGTCTCCTCTCAGTAGTGTCTCCTCTCAGTAGTGTCTCCTCTCAGTAGTGTCTCCTCTCAGTAGTGTCTCCTCTCAGTAGTGTCTCCTCTCAGTAGTGTCTCCTCTCAGTACACAATAATGTCTCCTCTCAGTAATGTCTCCTCTCAGTAGTGTCTCCTCTCAGTAATGTCTCCTCTCAGTAATGTCTCCTCTCAGTACACAGTAATGTCTCCTCTCAGTAATGTCTCCTCTCAGTACACAGTAATGTCTCCTCTCAGTAATGTCTCCTCTCAGTAGTGTCTCCTCTCAGTAGTGTCTCCTCTCAGTAGTGTCTCCTCTCAGTAATGTCTCCTCTCAGTAGTGTCTCCTCTCAGTAGTGTCTCCTCTCAGTAGTGTCTCCTCTCAGTAATGTCTCCTCTCAGTAATGTCTCCTCTCAGTACACAGTAATGTCTCCTCTCAGTAGTGTCTCCTCTCAGTAGTGTCTCCTCTCAGTAGTGTCTCCTCTCAGTAGTGTCTCCTCTCAGTAATGTCTCCTCTCAGTAGTGTCTCCTCTCAGTAGTGTCTCCTCTCAGTAGTGTCTCCTCTCAGTAGTGTCTCCTCTCAGTAGTGTCTCCTCTCAGTAGTGTCTCCTCTCAGTAGTGTCTCCTCTCAGTAGTGTCTCCTCTCAGTAGTGTCTCCTCTCAGTACACAGTAATGTCTCCTCTCAGTAATGTCTCCTCTCAGTAATGTCTCCTCTCAGTAATGTCTCCTCTCAGTAATGTCTCCTCTCAGTAGTGTCTCCTCTCAGTAGTGTCTCCTCTCAGTAGTGTCTCCTCTCAGTAATGTCTCCTCTCAGTACACAGTAATGTCTCCTCTCAGTAATGTCTCCTCTCAGTACACAGTAATGTCTCCTCTCAGTAATGTCTCCTCTCAGTACACAGTAATGTCTCCTCTCAGTAATGTCTCCTCTCAGTACACAGTAATGTCTCCTCTCAGTAATGTCTCCTCTCAGTACACAATAATGTCTCCTCTCAGTAATGTCTCCTCTCAGTAATGTCTCCTCTCAGTAATGTCTCCTCTCAGTAATGTCTCCTCTCAGTAATGTCTCCTCTCAGTAATGTCTCCTCTCAGTAATGTCTCCTCTCAGTAGTGTCTCCTCTCAGTAGTGTCTCCTCTCAGTAGTGTCTCCTCTCAGTAGTGTCTCCTCTCAGTAGTGTCTCCTCTCAGTAATGTCTCCTCTCAGTAATGTCTCCTCTCAGTACACAATAATGTCTCCTCTCAGTAATGTCTCCTCTCAGTAGTGTCTCCTCTCAGTAATGTCTCCTCTCAGTACACAGTAATGTCTCCTCTCAGTAATGTCTCCTCTCAGTACACAGTAATGTCTCCTCTCAGTAATGTCTCCTCTCAGTACACAGTAATGTCTCCTCTCAGTAATGTCTCCTCTCAGTAGTGTCTCCTCTCAGTAGTGTCTCCTCTCAGTAGTGTCTCCTCTCAGTAATGTCTCCTCTCAGTAATGTCTCCTCTCAGTAATGTCTCCTCTCAGTACACAGTAATGTCTCCTCTCAGTAATGTCTCCTCTCAGTAATGTCTCCTCTCAGTAGTGTCTCCTCTCAGTAGTGTCTCCTCTCAGTAGTGTCTCCTCTCAGTAGTGTCTCCTCTCAGTAGTGTCTCCTCTCAGTAGTGTCTCCTCTCAGTAGTGTCTCCTCTCAGTAATGTCTCCTCTCAGTAATGTCTCCTCTCAGTAATGTCTCCTCTCAGTAGTGTCTCCTCTCAGTAGTGTCTCCTCTCAGTAGTGTCTCCTCTCAGTAGTGTCTCCTCTCAGTAGTGTCTCCTCTCAGTAGTGTCTCCTCTCAGTAGTGTCTCCTCTCAGTAGTGTCTCCTCTCAGTACACAATAATGTCTCCTCTCAGTAATGTCTCCTCTCAGTAGTGTCTCCTCTCAGTAATGTCTCCTCTCAGTAATGTCTCCTCTCAGTACACAGTAATGTCTCCTCTCAGTAATGTCTCCTCTCAGTACACAGTAATGTCTCCTCTCAGTAATGTCTCCTCTCAGTAGTGTCTCCTCTCAGTAGTGTCTCCTCTCAGTAGTGTCTCCTCTCAGTAATGTCTCCTCTCAGTAGTGTCTCCTCTCAGTAGTGTCTCCTCTCAGTAGTGTCTCCTCTCAGTAATGTCTCCTCTCAGTAATGTCTCCTCTCAGTACACAGTAATGTCTCCTCTCAGTAATGTCTCCTCTCAGTAGTGTCTCCTCTCAGTAGTGTCTCCTCTCAGTAGTGTCTCCTCTCAGTAGTGTCTCCTCTCAGTAATGTCTCCTCTCAGTAGTGTCTCCTCTCAGTAGTGTCTCCTCTCAGTAGTGTCTCCTCTCAGTAGTGTCTCCTCTCAGTAGTGTCTCCTCTCAGTAGTGTCTCCTCTCAGTAGTGTCTCCTCTCAGTAGTGTCTCCTCTCAGTAGTGTCTCCTCTCAGTAGTGTCTCCTCTCAGTACACAATAATGTCTCCTCTCAGTAATGTCTCCTCTCAGTAATGTCTCCTCTCAGTAGTGTCTCCTCTCAGTAGTGTCTCCTCTCAGTAGTGTCTCCTCTCAGTAATGTCTCCTCTCAGTACACAGTAATGTCTCCTCTCAGTAATGTCTCCTCTCAGTACACAGTAATGTCTCCTCTCAGTAATGTCTCCTCTCAGTACACAGTAATGTCTCCTCTCAGTAATGTCTCCTCTCAGTACACAGTAATGTCTCCTCTCAGTAATGTCTCCTCTCAGTACACAGTAATGTCTCCTCTCAGTAGTGTCTCCTCTCAGTAATGTCTCCTCTCAGTACACAGTAATGTCTCCTCTCAGTAGTGTCTCCTCTCAGTAGTGTCTCCTCTCAGTAGTGTCTCCTCTCAGTAGTGTCTCCTCTCAGTAGTGTCTCCTCTCAGTAGTGTCTCCTCTCAGTAGTGTCTCCTCTCAGTAGTGTCTCCTCTCAGTAGTGTCTCCTCTCAGTAGTGTCTCCTCTCAGTAGTGTCTCCTCTCAGTTCGACATCGGCTAGGCGCCCGCCGAACTGTAGCATCCTGGCGCCTTAATTCTCACCTGCTCTAATTACCTCACAAAAATATCTACTCTGAGCTTTCTCTCTTTAACTGACAACACTGTCTACTGTGAGCTTTCTCTCTTTAACTGACAACACTGTCTACTGTGAGCTTTCTCTCTCTAACTGACAACACTGTCTACTGTGAGCTTTCTCTCTCTAACTGACAACACTGTCTACTGTGAGCTTTCTCTCTCTAACTGACAACACTGTCTACTGTGAGCTTTCTCTCTCTAACTGACAACACTGTCTACTGTGAGCTTTCTCTCTCTAACTGACAACACTGTCTACTGTGAGCTTTCTCTCTCTAACTAACAACACTGTCTACTCTGAGCTTTCTCTTAACTGACAACACTGTCTACTCTGAGCTTTCTCTAACTAACAACACTGTCTACTGTGAGCTTTCTCTCTCTAACTAACAACACTGTCTACTCTGAGCTTTCTCTTAACTGACAACACTGTCTACTCTGAGCTTTCTCTAACTGACAACACTGTCTACTCTGAGCTTTCTCTAACTAACAACACTGTCTACTGTGAGCTTTCACTCTTTAACTGACAACACTGTCTACTGTGAGCTTTCTCTTTTTAACTGACAACACTGTCTACTGTGAGCTTTCTCTCTTTAACTGACAACACTGTCTACTGTGAGCTTTCTCTCTAACTGACAACACTGTGATGGATGTGTGATGGTTCTTGTTAAAAGGTTGTGTGATGGTAGGGGCCCAGACACCACACAAAGCACCTGAATGAACCCTAATGAACAGCAGTAGCCCTCAGTCACACCTGTCCCTCCAATTAAAGGAAGTCCATCTCCCGTCTCTCTCCTTCAGTGGTGTAAAGTACCGTCTCTCTCCTCCAGTGGTGTAAAGTACTGTCTCTCTCCTTCAGTGGTGTAAAGTACCGTCTCTCTCCTCAAGTGGTGTAAAGTACCGTCTCTCTCCTTCAGTGGTGTAAAGTACTGTCTCCCTCCTTCAGTGGTGTAAAGTACTGTCTCTCTCCTCCAGTGGTGTAAAGTACTGTCTCTCTCCTCCAGTGGTGTAAAGTACTGTCTCTCTCCTTCAGTGGTGTAAAGTACCGTCTCTCTCCTCAAGTGGTGTAAAGTACCGTCTCCCTCCTTCAGTGGTGTAAAGTACCGTCTCTCTCCTCAAGTGGTGTAAAGTACCGTCTCCCTCCTTCAGTGGTGTAAAGTACTGTCTCTCTCCTCCAGTGGTGTAAAGTACCGTCTCTCTCCTCCAGTGGTGTAAAGTACCGTCTCTCTCCTCCAGTGGTGTAAAGTACCGTCTCTCTCCTCCAGTGGTGTAAAGTACCGTCTCTCTCCTTCAGTGGTGTAAAGTACTGTCTCTCTCCTTCAGTGGTGTAAAGTACTGTCTCTCTCCTTCAGTGGTGTAAAGTACTTAAGTACAAATACTTGAAAGTACTACTTCAGTTGTTTATTTTTTGGTATCTCTACTTTACTGTACTATTTTGACAACTTTTACTTTTACTCCGCTACATTCCTAAATAAAATAATGTACTTTTATGCCATACATTTTCCCTGACACCCAAAAATACTAGGAAAATTGTGAAATTCACATACTTATCAAGAGAACATCCCCGGTCCTCCCTACTGCCTCTGATCTGGTAGACTCACTAAACAGAGAACATCCCTGGTCCTCCCTACTGCCTCTGATCTGGAGGACTCACTAAACAGAGAACATCCCTGGTCATCCCTACTGCCTCTGATCTGGTAGTCTCGCTAAACAGAGACCATCCCTGGTCCTCCCTACTGCCTCTGAACTGGAGGACTCACTAAACAGAGAACATCCCTACTGCCTCTGATCTGGTGGACTCACTAAACAGAGAACATCCCTGGTCATCCCTACTGCCTCTGATCTGGTGGACTCACTAAACAGAGAACATCCCTGGTCCTCCCTACTGCCTCTGATCTGGTAGACTCGCTAAACAGAGAACATCCCTACTGCCTCTGATCTGGTGGACTCACTAAACAGAGAACATCCCTACTGCCTCTGATCTGGTAGACTCGCTAAACAGAGAACATCCCTGGTCCTCCCTACTGCCTCTGATCTGGTAGACTCACTAAACACACATGCTTCATTTGTAAATGATGTCTGAGTGTTGGAGTTGTGCCTCTGTCTATCTGTAAATGATGTCTGAGTGTTGGAGTTGTGCCTCTGTCTATCTGTAAATGATGTCTATCTGTAAATGATGTCTGAGTGTTGGAGTTGTGCCTCTGTCTATCTGTAAATGATGTCTGAGTGTTGGAGTTGTGCCTCTGTCTATCTGTAAATATATATATATATACAATAAAAATGGTGGCGTCTGCTTTGCCTCATTAAAGGATTATGAAATTATTTACACTTTTACTTATGATAATAAGTATATTTTAGCAATTCCATTTACTTTTGATACTTATTTAAAACCAAATACTTTTAGACTTTTGCTCAAGTAGTATTTTATTGTGGGACTTTTCTCCTGAGTTATTTTCTATTAAGGTGTCTTTACTTTTACACAAGTATGATGATTTGAGTACTTTCCCCACCTCCCCCTGTACCCCCCTCTGTCCCCCTGTACCCCCCTCTGTCCCCCCCAGACCACACAGCCTCCCAAACACTCTCCTCAGAGAGGGGCTACACCCCTGTACTCCCATCTGTCCCCCCTAGACCCCCTCGTACCCCCTTTGTCTCCCTCGTACCCCCTCTGTCCCCCCAGACCACACAGCCTCCCAAACACTCTCCTCGGAGAGGGGCTACACCCCTGTACCCCCTCTGTCCCCCTAGACCCCCTCGTACCCCCTTCTGTCTCCCTCGTACCCCCCTCTGCCCTCTCGTACCTTGTCCCCCTCGTTTCCCCTCTGTCCCCCTTGTACCCCCCTCTGTCTCCTCTGACAGTTCATGGACCTCTGGGACTTTGTTGTCGTGCAGCTCCTGCTTGTAGCCCACTATGGTGCTCGCACTGTGACCAATTGTGTGTGTGTGTTCACACCCCCACTCCCAGCCCTATATCTGTCAACCCCCCCACTAGGGAGCAGACTGGGTCAGGTGGTTCTGGAATGTTCTGGAATGTTCCATAGGTGTTCCGCAGGTTCCGAAGGTAAACATCAATCAGTCAATCAATCAGCTTCTATTTGTGTAGTAGAGTTTTGAACAGAGGCAGATCTGTGGTGGGACACTGGACAGAACCTCTTAGAAGCAGAACTGAACGGAAGCTTCTGGCAGCAGACCAGAGGCAGGAGAGGACCACTCCACCCTGATCTGTTTTGACTACATTACAGGGAGAAACCTGGGGAGCACTGTGCAGGCTTTTGTTCCCACCCAGCGCTAACACACCTTATTCTACTGTGATAATGATTCTTTTAAGAGCTTGAATATTTGAATCAATTGTCTTAAGTCCTGCAACCTCTTCCTCATACACCAGAGGAAGACAGTCCAGTAGTTTCTACATTTATGCTGTGTGTGTGTGTGTGTGTGTGTGTGTGTGTGTGTGTGTGTGTGTGTGTGGGGGGGGGTGGAGACTGACAGTAAACACAGCTGTATTGGTCTGCTCCAGCCAGACAGCTGTTAATGAGACAGGGAGGAAAGAGATGTGTGAACTCAGCCACAAATCTGAAGATTCCCCCCTACATCTCCTCTACAGCCTCCCAACAAGCCCGATTCAACCCACACACTGAAGACCACCGCAGCTCACTAGCTGATCTACAAAGGGAATACATCCGTGACTCAAGAGAGGCTCCACATTATGCATTTCTGATTGGTTTGAGTTGTTTATGTCTCTTCTGTTGGGAGGGATGGAGAAATGCAGGGAGGGATGAGGGAGAGAGGCAGGGAGGGATGAGGGAGAGAGACAGGGAGGGATGAAGGGAGAGAGGCAGGGAGGGATGAAGGGAGAGAGGCAGGGAGGGATGGAGGGAGAGAGGCAGGGAGGGATGGAGGGAGAGAGGCAGGGAGGGATGAAGGGAGAGAGGCAGGGAGGGATGAAGGGAGAGAGACAGGGAGGGATGGAGGGAGAGAGGCAGGGAGGGATGGAGGGAGAGGGAGGGAGGGATGGGGAGAGAGGCAGAGAGGGATGAAGAGGGATGAAGGGAGAGAGGCAGAGAGGGATGAAGGGAGGATGCAGGGGGGAGGATGAAGGGAGAGAGACAGGGAGGGATGAGGGAGAGAGGCAGAGAGGGATGAGGGAGAGAGGCAGGGAGGGATGAGGGAGAGAGGCAGGGAGGGATGGAGGGAGAGAGGCAGAGAGGGATGAAGGGAGAGAGGCAGAGAGGGATGGAGGGAGAGAGGCAGAGAGGGATGAAGGGAGAGAGGCAGAGAGGGATGAAGGGAGAGAGGCAGAGAGGGATGAAGGGAGAGAGGCAGAGAGGGATGAAGGGAGAGAGACAGGGAGGGATGAAGGGAGAGAGGCAGGGAGGGATGAAGGGAGAGAGGCAGGGAGGGATGAAGGGAGAGAGGGAGGGATGAAGGGAGAGAGACAGGGGGGGATGAAGGGAGAGAGATATGGAGGGAGAGAGACAGGGAGGGATGAAGGGAGAGAGACAGGGAGGGATGAAGGGAGAGGGCAGGGGGGATGGAGGGAGAGAGGCAGGGGGGATGGAGGGAGAGAGGCAGGGGGGATGGAGGGAGAGAGGCAGGGAGGGATGGAGGGAGAGAGGCAGGGAGGGATGGAGGGAGGAGAGGGAGGGATGAAGGGAGGGATGGAGGGAGAGAGACAGGGAGGGATGAAGGGAGAGAGGAGGGGGGATGGAGGGAGAGAGGCAGGGAGGGATGGAGGGAGAGAGGCAGGGAGGGATGGAGGGAGAGAGACAGGGAGGGATGAAGGGAGGGATGGAGGGAGAGGGGCAGGGAGGGATGGAGGGGGAGAGAGACAGGGAGGGATGGAGGGAGAGGGGCAGGGAGGGATGGAGAGAGAGGGGCAGGGAGGGATGGAGGGAGAGAGACAGGGAGGGATGGAGGGAGAGGGGCAGGGAGGGATGGAGGGAGAGGGGCAGGGAGGGATGGAGGGAGAGGGGCAGGGAGGGATGGAGGGAGAGAGACAGGGAGGGATGAGGGAAAGAGACAGGGAGGGGTGGAGGGAAAGGGACAGGGAGGGATGGAGGGAGAGGGACAGGGGAGGGATGGAGGGAGAGAGGCAGGGAGGGATGGAGGGAGAGAGGCAGGGAGGGGTGGAGGGAGAGGGGCAGGGAGGGATGGAGGGAGAGAGACAGGGAGGGGTGGAGGGAAAGAGACAGGGAGGGGTGGAGGGAAAGAGACAGGGAGGGGTGGAGGGACAGAGACAGGGAGGGATGGAGGGAGAGAGACAGGGAGGGATGGAGGGAGAGGAGGGATGTGTTGTGGACCCCAGCCCAGCTTGGCAGCTGTGTTAATGTGGAGAGTTTAGAGCCAAAGAAGAGATATGTCAGTCTGTTTCTCTTCCCCTCTCTAACATTGGCAGAAAGTAGTGTGTGTGTCTGCCTATCTCTAGTGATTCCTCATTATGGTGAGTGGTCTCTGATGTCACCTCTCTCTTTCTCTCTCGTTCTATCCTCTCTCTCTGTCTCTCTCTCTCTCTCTCTCTCTCTCTCTCTCTCTCTCTGTCTCTCTCTCTGTCTCTCTCTCGTTCTATCCTTTCTCTCTGTCTCTCTCTCTCTCTCTCTGTCTCTCTATCGTTCTATCCTCTCTCCCTGTCTCTCTATCGTTCTATCCTTTCTCTCTGTCTCTCTCTCTCTCTCTCTGTCTCTCTATCGTTCTATCCTCTCTCTCTCTCTCTCTCTCTCTCTCTCTGTCTCTCTATCGTTCTATCATTCTCTCTCTCTCTCTCTCTCTATCGTTCTATCCTCTCTCTCTGTCTCTCTCTCTCTCTCTCTCTCTCTCTCTATCGTTCTATCATCTCTCTCTCTCTCTCTGTCTCTCTCTCTCTCTATCGTTCTATCATCTCTCTCTCTCTCTATCATTCTATCCTCTCTCTCTCTCTCTCTCTCTCTCTATCGTTCTATCATCTCTCTCTCTCTCTATCGTTCTATCCTCTCTCTCTCTCTCTCTCTCTCTCTCCCTATCATTCTATCATTCTATCTCTCTCTCTCTCTCTCTCTATCTCTCTCTCTCTCTCTATCCTCTCTCTCTCTCTCTATCGTTCTATCATCTCTCTCTCTCTCTATCGTTCTATCATCTCTCTCTCTCTCTATCGTTCTATCATCTCTCTCTCTCTCTATCGTTCTATCCTTTCTCTCTGTCTCTCTCTCTCTCTATCGTTCTATCCTCTCTCTCTCTCTCTATCTCTCTCTCTCTCTCTCTCTCTCTCTCTCTCTCTCTCTCTCTCTCTCTCTATCGTTCTATCATCTCTCTCTCTCTCTATCGTTCTATCATCTCTCTCTCTCTCTCTATCGTTCTATCATCTCTCTCTCTCTCTATCGTTCTATCATCTCTCTCTCTCTCTATCATTCTATCATCTCTCTCTCTCTCTATCATTCTATCATCTCTCTCTCTCTCTATCATTCTATCATCTCTCTCTCTCTCTATCATTCTATCATCTCTCTCTCTCTATCATTCTATCCTCTCTCTCCCTCTCTCTATTGTTCTATCTCTCTCTCTCTATCATTCTATCCTCTCTCTCCCTCTCTCTATTGTTCTATCCTCTCTCTCTCTATCATTCTATCCTCTCCCTCTCTATCATTCTATCCTCTCCCTCTCTCTCTGTCTCTCTATCTCCCTATCATTCTATCATCTCTCTATCATTCTATCATCTCTCTCTCTCTATCATTCTATCCTCTCTCTCTCTCTCTCTATTGTTCTATCCTCTCTCTCTCTCTCTCTATTGTTCTATCTCTCTCTCTCTATCGTTCTATCCTCTCTCTCCCTCTCTCTATTGTTCTATCCTCTCTCTCTCTATCATTCTATCCTCTCCCTCTCTATCGTTCTATCCTCTCTCTCTCTCTGTCTCTCTCTCTCCCTATCATTCTATCATTCTATCCTCTCTCTCTCTCTCTCTCTCTCTCTCTCTCTCTCTCTCTCTCTCTCTCTCTCTCTCTCTCTCTCTCTCTCTCTCTCTCTCTATCGTTCTATCTCTCTCTCTTCTATCATTCTATCCTCTCTCTCTATCATTCTATCCTCTCTCTCTGTGTCTCTCTCTCTATCGTTCTATCCTCTCTCTCTCTCTCTCTCTCTCTATCGTTCTATCCTCTCTCTCTGTCTCTCTGTCTCTCTATCGTTCTATCCTCTCTGTCTCTCTCTCTCTCGTTCTATCCTCTCTGTCTCTCTCTCTCTCTATCGTTCTATCCTCTCTCTCTCTCTCTCTCTATCGTTCTATCCTCTCTGTCTCTCTCTCTCTCTATCATTCTATCCTCTCTGTCTCTCTCTCTCTCTATCGTTCTATCTCTCTCTCTCTCTCTCTCTCTCTCTCTCTATCGTTCTATCCTCTCTCTCTGTCTCTCTGTCTCTCTATCGTTCTATCCTCTCTGTCTCTCTCTCTCTCTCTCGTTCTATCCTCTCTCTCTCTATCATTCT
>NW_025746099.1:57500-65000 GCF_021184085.1 Oncorhynchus gorbuscha
ACACAGTCATGAGGAATATGACGGTACTGGACTAGTGTACACACCCTTTGATAGTGTCCCTTCATACACTGTGAAGTGTTGTGTATGGATCTCTAGCCGATGTGGGTTGAATGTGTGTGTGACAGCATGTCAGCGGCCTGGGAAGGATGGCGGGTAGGGCTGAGACACACACATATTTACGAGTGTGTGTGTATGGCTAAATCAAATCACATTTTATTTGTCACATACACATGGTTAGCAGATGTTAAATGCGAGTGTAGCGAAATGCTTGTGCTTCTAGTTCCGACAATGCAGTGATAACCAACAAGTAATCTAACTAACAATTCCAAAACTACTGTCTTATACACAGTGTAAGGGGATAAAGAATATGTACATAAGGATATATGAATGAGTGATGGTACAGAGCAGCATAGGCAAGATGCAGTAGATGGTATCGAGTACAGTATATACATATGAGATGAGTATGTAAACAAAGTGGCATAGTTAAAGTGGCTAGTGATACATGTATTACATAAGGATGCAGTCAATGATATAGAGTACAGTATATACGTATGCATATGAGATGAATAATGTAGGGTATGTAACATTATATAAGGTAGCATTGTTTAAAGTGGCTAGTGATATATTTACATCATTTCCCATCAATTCCCATTATTAAAGTGGCTGGAGTTGAGTCAGTGTCAATGTCAGTGTGTTGGCAGCAGCCACTCAATGTTAGTGGTGGCTGTTTAACAGTCTGATGGCCTTGAGATAGAAGCTGTTTTTCAGTCTCTCGGTCCCAGCTTTGATGCACCTGTACTGACCTCGCCTTCTGGATGATAGCGGGGTGAACAGGCAGTGGCTCGGGTGGTTGATGTCCTTGATGATCTTTATGGCCTTCCTGTAACATCGGGTGGTGTAGGTGTCCTGGAGGGCAGGTAGTTTGCCCCCGGTGATGCGTTGTGCAGACCTCACTACCCTCTGGAGAGCCTTACGGTTGAGGGCGGAGCAGTTGCCGCCCGCCAGGATGCTCTCGATTGTGCATCTGTAGAAGTTTGTGAGTGCTTTTGGTGACAAGCCGAATTTCTTCAGCCTCCTGAGGTTGAAGAGACGCTGCTGCGCCTTCTTCACGATTCTGTCTGTGTGAGTGGACCAATTCAGTTTGTCTGTGATGTGTATGCCGAGGAACTTAAAACTTAAAACTTGCTACCCTCTCCACTACTGTTCCATCGCTGTGGATAGGGGGGGTGTTCCCTCTACTGTTTCCTGAAGTCCACAATCATCTCCTTAGTTTTGTTGACGTTGAGTGTGAGGTTATTTACCTGACACCACACTCCGAGGGCCCTCACCTCCTCCCTGTAGGCCGTGATGGGGTGATGGGGTGTTGTCTGTGTGTTTGTGTGTGTGTATGCGTGTATGTCTTTATGTGTGTCTCTGTGTGTGTGTGTGTGTGTGTGTGTGTGTGTGTGTGTGTGTGTGTGTGTGTGTGTGTGTGTGTGTGTGTGTGTGTGTGTGTGTGTGTGTGTGTGTGTGTGTCTGACCCCATGGCCCAGACCCTTACTGCAGGGCCTTAATTGGTGTTGTTAATGTCTCAGCGAGCTGCAAGGATCTAGAGAAGGTAATTGGCCAGGCCTCCACCTGAGCAAACAGGAGTTCAATGGTCTCATCTAACACCCTGATGGGACCAGGGAGCAGGGGAGGGGGGTGTTATGGAGAGGGAGTGTGTTGAAGAGGGTGGAATGGGACGGAGAAGCGGAAGAGAGGAGTGTTGTGGGTGTAAAGTGATGGGGGTGTTGGGGAGGTAAAGTGATGGGGGTGTTGGGGAGGTAAAGTGATGGGGGTGTTGGGGGTGTAAAGTGATGGGGGTGTTGGGGTGTAAAGTGATGGGGGTGTAAAGTGATGGGGTGTTGTGGTTGTAAAGTGTTGGGGTGTAAAGTGATGGGGGTGTTGGGGGTGTTGGGGGTGTAAAGTGATGGGGTGTAAAGTGATGGGGGTGTTGGGGTGTAAAGTGATGGGGGTGTAAAGTGATGGGGGTGTTGTGGTTGTAAAGTGTTGGGGTGTAAAGTGATGGGGGTGTTGGGGGTGTAAAGTGTTGGGGTGTAAAGTGATGGGGGTGTTGGGGAGGTAAAGTGATGGGGGTGTTGGGGAGGTAAAGTGATGGGGTGTTGGGGTGTAAAGTGATGGGGGTGTTGGGGGTGTAAAGTGATGGGGGTGTAAAGTGATGGGGGTGTTGTGGTTGTAAAGTGTTGGGGTGTAAAGTGATGGGGGTGTAAAGTGATGGGGGTGTAAAGTGATGGGGGTGTTGGGGAGGTAAAGTGATGGGGGTGTAAAGTGATGGGGTGTTGTGGTTGTAAAGTGTTGGGGTGTAAAGTGATGGGGGTGTTGGGGGTGTAAAGTGTTGGGGGTGTAAAGTGATGGGGTGACTTAAATGTAAATGTAAATGGTGTAAAGTGATGGGGAGTAAAGTGATGGGGAGTAAAGTGATGGGGAGTAAAGTGATGGGGGAGTAAAATGATGGGGAGTAAAATGATGGGGGAGTAAAGTGATGGGGAGTAAAGTGATCGGGGTGTAAAGTGATGGGGTGTAAAGTGATGGGGGTGTAAAGTGATGGGGGTGTAAAGTGATGGGGGTGTAAAGTGATGGGGAGTAAAATGATGGAGTAAAGTGATGGGGAGTAAAGTGATGGGGGTGGGTGGGGGTGTAAAGTGATGGGGGTGTTGGGGGTGTAAAGTGTTGGGGGTGTAAAGTGATGGGGGTGTTGGGGTGTAAAGTGTTGGGGGTGTAAAGTGATGGGGGTGTTGTGGTTGTAAAGTGTTGGGGTGTAAAGTGATGGGGGTGTTGGGGGTGTAAAGTGATGGGGGTGTAAAGTGATGGGGGTGTTGTGGTTGTAAAGTGTTGGGGTGTAAAGTGTTGGGGGTGTAAAGTGATGGGGTGACTTAAATGTAAATGTAAATGGTGTAAAGTGATGGGGAGTAAAGTGATGGGGTGTAAAGTGATGGGGGTAAAGTGATGGGGAGTAAAATGATAAATGTAAAATGATGTTGGGGGTGTAAAATGATGGGGGGTAAAGTGATGGGGAGTAAAGTGATGGGGAGTAAAGTGATGGGGAGTAAAGTGATGGGGTGTAAAGTGATGGGGAGTAAAATGATGGGGAGTAAAATGATGGGGGAGTAAAGTGATGGGGGAGTAAAGTGATGGGGGAGTAAAGTGATGGGGAGTAAAGTGATGGGGGTGTTGGGGTGTAAAGTGTTGGGGTGTAAAGTGATGGAGGTGTTGGGGGTGTAAAGTGATGGGGGTGTAAAGTGATGGGGTGTAAAGTGTTGGGGGTGTAAAGTGTTGGGGGTGTAAAGTGATGGGGTGTAAAGTGATGGGGGAGTAAAGTGTTGGGGGTATAAAGTGATGGGGTGTTGGGGGTGTAAAGTGTTGGGGTGTAAAGTGATGGGGGTGTTGGGGGTGTAAAGTGATGGGGGTGTTGGGGGTGTTGGGGTGTAAAGTGATGGGGGTGTAAAGTGATGGAGGTGTAAAGTGATGGGGGTGTAAAGTGATGGGGGTGTAAAGTGATGGGGGTAAAGTGATGGGGGTGTAAAGTGATGGTGGTGTAAAGTGATGGGGAGTAAAGTGATGGGGGTGTAAAGTGATGGGGTGTTTGGGGTGTAAAATGATGGGAGTGTTGGGGTGTAAAGTGATGGGGTGTTGGGGGTGTAAGGTGATGGGGTGTTGGGGGTGTAAAGTGATGGGAGTGTTGGGGGTGTAAAGTGATGGGGGTGTAAAGTGATGGGGTGTTGGGGGTGTAAAGTGATGGGGGTGTTGGGGGTGTTGGGGTGTAAAGTGATGGGGGTGTAAAGTGATGGAGGTGTAAAGTGATGGGGGTGTAAAGTGATGTAAATGGGGTGTAAAGTGATGGGGGTGTAAAGTGATGGGGGAGTAAAGTGATGGGGGAGTAAAGTGATGGGGGTGTAAAGTGATGGGGGTGTAAAGCGATGGGGGTGTAAAGTGATGGGGGTGTAAAGCGATGGGGAGTAAAGTGATGGGGGTGTAAAGTGATGGGGTGTTTGGGGTGTAAAATGATGGGAGTGTTGGGGTGTAAAGTGATGGGGTGTTGGGGTGTAAAGTGATGGGGGTGTAAAGTGATGGGGTGTTGGGGTGTAAGGTGATGGGGTGTTTGGGGTGTAAAGTGATGGGGTGTTTGGGGTGTAAAATGATGGGAGTGTTGGGGGTGTAAAGTGATGGGGTGTTGGGGGTGTAAAGTGATGGGATGTTGGGGGTGTAAAGTGATGGGGTGTTGGGGGTGTAAAGTGATGGGGTGTTGGGGGTGTAAAGTGATGGGGGTGTTGGGGGTGTAAAGTGATGGGGTGTTGGGGGTGTAAAGTGATGGGGTGTTGGGGGTGTAAAGTGATGGGGGTGTAAAGTGATGGGGTGTTGGGGGTGTAAGGTGATGGGGTGTTGGGGGTGTTGGGGGTGTAAAGTGATGGGGTGTTGGGGGTGTAAAGTGATGGGGGTGTTGGGGGTGTAAAATGATGGTCACGGGCTGACTCTCCTCCCTCTCTTTCTCACTGGCTGGTTCTCATTTTCTGCGTCCCTAACATTGACTCTCCTCCCTCTCTCTCCCTCCCCCTGGTCAGTGTGATTTGAATCCGTAGGGGTGAGGGGCTCAGACCCAAAGCCGTCGCATGGAGCACATTTCATGGCTAATTACCTCCACTTTGTGATGTCGTTTACAGAAACATGCCCTCCCCAATAACCCTATGACACTCTGAGAAACGTGTGTGTGTGTGTGTGTGTGTGTGTGTGTGTGTGTGTGTGTGTGTGTGTGTGTGTGTGTGTGTGTGTGTGTGTGTGTGTGTGTGTGTGTGTGTGTGTGTGTGTGTGTGTTCTCTGTGAACACTATCTAACAGGACAAGGGGAGGCAAGGCGGGGTGGGGGTTTGACATTTTGTCACTATCTCTGTCACTCTTTTTGTCACTATCTCCTTCACTCTGTCACTCATTTTGTCACTCTTTCACTATCTCCTTCACTCTTTCTGTCACTATCTCCTTCACTCTTTCTGTCACTATCTCCTTCACTCTCTCTGTCACTATCTCCTTCACTCTCTCTTTCACTATCTCCTCCACTCTCTCTGTCACTGTTTTTGTCACTCTCTTTCACTATCTCCTTCACTCTCTCTTTCACTATCTCCTCCACTCTCTCTGTCACTATCTCCTCCACTCTCTCTGTCACTATCTCCTCCACTCTCTCTGTCACTGTTTTTGTCACTCTCTTTCACTATCTCCTTCACTCTCTCTTTCACTATCTCCTCCACTCTCTCTTTCACTATCTCCTTCACTCTCTCTGTCACTATCTTCTCCACTCTCTCTGTCACCCTCTCCTCCACCCTCTCTGTCACTATCTCCTCCACTCTCTCTGTCACTCTCTCTATCATCCTCTCTGTCACTATCTCCTCCACTCTCTCTGTCATCCTCTCCTCCACTCTCTCTGTCACCCTCTCCTCCACTCTCTCTCTCATCCTCTCTGTCACTATCTCCTCCACTCTCTCTGTCACTATCTCCTCCACTCTCTGTCACTATCTCCTCCACTCTCTCTGTCACTATCTCCTCCACTCTCTCTGTCATCCTCTCCTCCACTCTCTCTGTCACTATCTCCCTCCACTCTCTCTGTCACTCTCTCTATCATCTCTCTGTCACTATCTCCTCCACTCTCTCTGTCATCCTCTCCTCCACTCTCTCTGTCACTATTCTCCTCCACTCTCTGTCACTCTCTCTATCATCCTCTCTGTCACTATCTCCTCCACTCTCTCTGTCATCCTCTCCTCCACTCTCTCTGTCACCTCTCCTCCACTCTCTGTCACTATCTCCTCCACTCTCTCTGTCATCCTCTCCTCCACTCTCTCTGTCATCCTCTCCTCCACTCTCTGTCACTATCTCCTCCACTCTCTCTGTCATCCTCTCCTCCACTCTCTCTGTCATCCTCTCCTCCACTCTCTGTCACTCTCTCTATCATCCTCTCTGTCACTATCTCCTCCACTCTCTCTGTCATCCTCTCCTCCACTCTCTCTGTCATCCTCTCCTCCACTCTCTGTCACTATCTCCTCCACTCTCTGTCACTATCTCCTCCACTCTCTCTGTCATCCTCTCCTCCACTCTCTCTGTCATCCTCTCCTCCACTCTCTGTCACTCTCTCTATCATCCTCTCTGTCACAATCTCCTCCACTCTCTCTGTCATCCTCTCCTCCGCTCTCTCTGTCATCCTCTCCTCCACTCTCTGTCACTATCGTAAATCAACAACAGAATGTCTTAAACAGAAGAAAATATGCCTTCTGGAGTGGCCCAGTTAGAGTCCTGACCTTCTGGAGTGGCCCAGTTAGAGTCCTGACCTTCTGGAGTGGCCCAGTTAGAGTCCTGACCTTCTGGAGTGGCCCAGTTAGAGTCCTGACCTTCTGGAGTGGCCCAGTTAGAGTCCTGACCTTCTGGAGTGGCCCAGTTAGAGTCCTGACCTTCTGGAGTGGCCCAGTTAGAGTCCTGACCTTCTGGAGTGGCCCAGTTAGAGTCCTGACCTTCTGGAGTGGCCCAGTTAGAGTCCTGACCTTCTGGAGTGGCCCAGTTAGAGTCCTGGCCTTCTGGAGTGGCCCAGTTAGAGTCATGGCCTTCTGGAGTGGCCCAGTTAGAGTCCTGACCTTCTGGAGTGGCCCAGTTAGAGTCCTGACCTTCTGGAGTGGCCCAGTTAGAGTCCTGACCTTCTGGAGTGGCCCAGTTAGAGTCCTGACCTTCTGGAGTGGCCCAGTTAGAGTCCTGACCTTCTGGAGTGGCCCAGTTAGAGTCCTGACCTTCTGGAGTGGCCCAGTTAGAGTCCTGACCTTCTGGAGTGGCCCAGTTAGAGTCCTGACCTTCTGGAGTGGCCCAGTTAGAGTCCTGACCTTCTGGAGTGGCCCAGTTAGAGTCCTGACCTTCTGGAGTGGCCCAGTTAGAGTCCTGACCTTCTGGAGTGGCCCAGTTAGAGTCCTGACCTTCTGGAGTGGCCCAGTTAGAGTCCTGACCTTCTGGAGTGGCCCAGTTAGAGTCCTGACCTTCTGGAGTGGCCCAGTTAGAGTCCTGACCTTCTGGAGTGGCCCAGTTAGAGTCCTGACCTTCTGGAGTGGCCCAGTTAGAGTCCTGACCTTCTGGAGTGGCCCAGTTAGAGTCCTGACCTTCTGGAGTGGCCCAGTTAGAGTCCTGACCTTCTGGAGTGGCCCAGTTAGTGTCCTGACCTTCTGGAGTGGCCCAGTTAGAGTCCTGACCTTCTGGAGTGGCCCAGTCAGAGTCCTGACCTTCTGGAGTGGCCCAGTTAGAGTCCTGACCTCAACCCGATTGAGATGCTGTTGCATGACCTCGAGAGAGCAGTTCACACCAGACATCCGAAGAACAATGCTGAACTGAAGCAGTTTTGTAAAGAGGAATGGTCCAAAATTCCTCCTGACCGTTGTGCAGGTCTGATCCGCAACTACAGAAAACGTCTGGTTGAGGTTATTGCTGCCAAAGGAGGGTCAAC